>NW_026943823.1:23393837-23463837 GCF_035594765.1 Anolis carolinensis
ACGAACCCTGGACCACCCTAATGGGGCCTAAAACAACTTCTAAACAGGCCCTAAGGGGCAAAACGAACCCTGGACCACCCTAAAGGGGCCTTAAACAACTTCTAAACAGGCCCAAAGGGGCAAAACGAACCCTGGACCACCCTAAAGGGGCCTAAAACAACTTCTAAACAGGCTCAAAGGGCAAAACGAACCCTGGACCACCCTAAAGGGGCCTTAAACAACTTGTAAACAGGCTCAAAGGGGCAAAACGAACCCTGGACCTCCCTAAAGGGGCCTAAAACAACTTCTAAACAGGCTCAAAGGGCAAAACGAACCCTGGACCACCCTAAAGGGGCCTTAAACAACTTCTAAACAGGCTCAAAGGGGCAAAACGAACCCTGGACCACCCTAAAGGGGCCTAAAACAACTTCTAAACAGGCCCAAAGGGGCAAAACGAACCCTGGACCGCCCTAAAGGGGCCTTAAACAACTTCTAAACAGGCCCAAAGGGGCAAAACGAACCCTGGACCACCCTAAAGGGGCCTTAAACAACTTCTAAACAGGCTCAAAGGGGCAAAACGAACCCTGGACCACCCTAAAGGGGCCTTAAACAACTTGTAAACAGGCTCAAAGGGGCAAAACGAACCCTGGACCTCCCTAAAGGGGCCTTAAACAACTTGTAAACAGGCTCAAAGGGGCAAAACGAACCCTCAATCACCCTAATGGGGCCTTAAACAACTTCTAAACAGGCTCAAAGGGGCAAAACGAACCCTCAATCACCCTAATGGGGCCTTAAACAATTTCTAAACAGGCTCAAAGGGGCAAAACGAACCTGGACCACCCTAAAGGGGCCTAAAACAACTTCTAAACAGGCTCAAAGGGGCAAAACGAACCCTGGATCACCCCAATGGGGCCTTAAACAACTTCTAAACAGGCTCAAAGGGGCAAAACGAACCCTCGATCACCCTAATGGGGCCTTAAACAACTTCTAAACAGGCTCAAAGGGGCAAAACGAACCCTGGACCACCCTCATGGGGCCTTAAACAACTTCTAAATAGGCTCAAAGGGGGAAAACGAACCCTGGACCACCCTAAAGGGGCCTTAAACAACTTCTAAACAGGCCCAAAGGGGCAAAACGAACCCTGGATCACCCCAATGGGGCCTTAAACAACTTCTAAATAGGCTCAAAGGGGCAAACCGAACCCTCGATCACCCTAATGGGGCCTTAAACAACTTCTAAACAGGCTCAAAGGGGCAAAACGAACCCTGGACCACCCTAAAGGGGCCTTAAACAACTTCTAAACAGGCTCAAAGGGGCAAAACGAACCATGGACCACCCTAAAGGGGCCTTAAACAGCTTCTAAACAGGCCAAAGGGGCAAAACGAACCCTGGACCACCCTAATGGGGCCTAAAACAACTTCTAAACAGGCCCTAAGGGCAAAACGAACCCTGGACCACCCCAAAGGGGCCTAAAACAACTTCTAAACAGGCCCTAAGGGGCAAAACGAACCCTGGACCACCCTAATGGGGCCTAAAACAACTTCTAAACAGGCCCTAAGGGGCAAAACGAACCCTGGACCACCCTAATGGGGCCTAAAACAACTTCTAAACAGGCCCAAAGGGGCAAAACGAACCCTGGACCACCCTAATGGGGCCTAAAACAACTTCTAAACAGGCCCTAAGGGGCAAAACGAACCCTGGACCACCCTAATGGGGTCTAAAACAACTTCTAAACAGGCCCAAAGGGGCAAAACGAACCCTGGACCACCCTAAAGGGGCCTAAAACAACTTCTAAACAGGCCCTAAGGGGCAAAACGAACCCTGGACCACCCTAACGGGGCCTAAAACAACTTCTAAACAGGCCCTAAGGGGCAAAACGAACCCTGGACCTCCCTAAAGGGGCCTAAAACAACTTCTAAACAGGCTCAAAGGGGCAAAACGAACCCTGGACCACCCTAATGGGGCCTAAAAACAACTTCTAAACAGGCCCAAAGGGGCAAAACGAACCCTGGACCACCCTAATGGGGCCTAAAACAACTTCTAAACAGGCTCAAAGGGGCAAAACGAACCCTGGACCACCCTAAAGGGGCCTTAAACAACTTGTAACAGGCTCAAAGGGGCAAAACGAACCCTGGACCTCCCTAAAGGGGCCTTAAACAACTTGTAAACAGGCTCAAAGGGGCAAAACGAACCCTCAATCACCCTAATGGGGCCTTAAACAACTTCTAAACAGGCTCAAAGGGGCAAAACGAACCCTCAATCACCCTAATGGGGCCTTAAACAATTTCTAAACAGGCTCAAAGGGGCAAAACGAACCCTGGACCACCCTAAAGGGGCCTAAAACAACTTCTAAACAGGCTCAAAGGGGCAAAACGAACCCTGGATCACCCCAATGGGGCCTTAAACAACTTCTAAACAGGCTCAAAGGGGCAAAACGAACCCTCGATCACCCTAATGGGGCCTTAAACAACTTCTAAACAGGCTCAAAGGGGCAAAACGAACCCTGGACCACCCTCATGGGGCCTTAAACAACTTCTAAATAGGCTCAAAGGGGGAAAACGAACCCTGGACCACCCTAAAGGGGCCTTAAACAACTTCTAAACAGGCTCAAAGGGGCAAAACGAACCCTCGATCACCCTAATGGGGCCTTAAACAACTTCTAAACAGGCTCAAAGGGGCAAAACGAACCCTGGACCACCCTAAAGGGGCCTTAAACAACTTCTAAACAGGCTCAAAGGGGCAAAACGAACCATGGACCACCCTAAAGGGGCCTTAAACAGCTTCTAAACAGGCCCAAAGGGGCAAAACGAACCCTGGACCACCCTAATGGGGCCTAAAACAACTTCTAAACAGGCCCTAAGGGGCAAAACGAACCCTGGACCACCCCAAAGGGGCCTAAAACAACTTCTAAACAGGCCCTAAGGGGCAAAACGAACCCTGGACCACCCTAATGGGGCCTAAAACAACTTCTAAACAGGCCCTAAGGGGCAAAACGAACCCTGGACCACCCTAATGGGGCCTAAAACAACTTCTAAACAGGCCCAAAGGGGCAAAACGAACCCTGGACCACCCTAATGGGGCCTAAAACAACTTCTAAACAGGCCCCTAAGGGGCAAAACGAACCCTGGACCACCCTAATGGGGCCTAAAACAACTTCTAAACAGGCCCAAAGGGGCAAAACGAACCCTGGACCACCCTAAAGGGGCCCCAAACAACTTCTAAACAGGCTCAAAGGGGCAAAACGAACCCTGGACCACCCTAATGGGGTCTAAAACAACTTCTAAACAGGCCCAAAGGGGCAAAACGAACCCTGGACCACCCTAAAGGGGCCTAAAACAACTTCTAAACAGGCCCTAAGGGGCAAAACGAACCCTGGACCACCCTAACGGGGCCTAAAACAACTTCTAAACAGGCCCAAAGGGGCAAAACGAACCCTGGACCACCCTAAAGGGGCCTAAAACAACTTCTAACAGGCCCTAAGGGGCAAAACGAACCCTGGACCTCCCTAAAGGGGCCTAAAACAACTTCTAAACAGGCTCAAAGGGGCAAAACGAACCCTGGGCCACCCTAAAGGGGCCTTAAACAACTTGTAAACAGGCCCAAAGGGGCAAAACGAACCCTGGACCACCGTAAAGGGGCCTTAAACAACTTCTAAACAGGCCCAAGGGGGCAAAACGAACTCTGGACCACCCTAAAGGGGCCTTAAACAACTTCTAAACAGGCCCAAAGGGGCAAAACGAACCCTGGACCACCCTAAAGGGGCCTTAAACAGCTTCTAAACAGGCTCAAAGGGGCAAAACGAACCCTGGAGCACCCTAACGGGGTCCCAAACAACTTCTAAACAGGCTCAAAGGGGCAAAACGAACCCTGGACCACCCTAATGGGGCCTAAAACAACTTCTAAACAGGCCCAAAGGGGCAAAACGAACCCTGGACCACCCTAATGGGGCCTAAAACAACTTCTAAACAGGCCCTAAGGGGCAAAACGAACCCTGGACCACCCTAAAGGGGCCTAAAACAACTTCTAAACAGGCCCAAAGGGGCAAAACGAACCCTGGACCGCCCTAAAGGGGCCTTAAACAACTTCTAAACAGGCCCAAAGGGGCAAAACGAACCCTGGACCACCCTAAAGGGGCCTTAAACAACTTCTAAACAGGCTCAAAGGGGCAAAACGAACCCTGGACCACCCTAAAGGGGCCTTAAACAACTTGTAAACAGGCTCAAAGGGGCAAAACGAACCCTGGACCTCCCTAAAGGGGCCTTAAACAACTTGTAAACAGGCTCAAAGGGGCAAAACGAACCCTCAATCACCCTAATGGGGCCTTAAACAACTTCTAAACAGGCTCAAAGGGGCAAAACGAACCCTCAATCACCCTAATGGGGCCTTAAACAATTTCTAAACAGGCTCAAAGGGGCAAAACGAACCCTGGACCACCCTAAAGGGGCCTAAAACAACTTCTAAACAGGCTCAAAGGGGCAAAACGAACCCTGGATCACCCTAAAGGGGCCTTAAACAACTTCTAAACAGGCTCAAAGGGGCAAAACGAACCCTCGATCACCCTAATGGGGCCTTAAACAACTTCTAAACAGGCTCAAAGGGGCAAAACGAACCCTGGACCACCCTCATGGGGCCTTAAACAACTTCTAAATAGGCTCAAAGGGGGAAAACGAACCCTGGACCACCCTAAAGGGGCCTAAAACAACTTCTAAACAGGCTCAAAGGGGCAAAACGAACCCTGGATCACCCTAAAGGGGCCTAAAACAACTTCTAAACAGGCTCAAAGGGGCAAAACGAACCCTGGACCACCCTAAAGGGGCCCCAAACAACTTCTAAACAGGCTCAAAGGGGCAAAACGAACCCTGGACCACCCTAAAGGGGCCCCAAACAACTTCTAAACAGGCTCAAAGGGGCAAAACGAACCCTGGACCACCCTAAAGGGGCCTAAAACAACTTCTAAACAGGCTCAAAGGGGCAAAACGAACCCTGGATCACCCTAAAGGGGCCTTAAACAACTTCTAAACAGGCTCAAAGGGGGAAAACGAACCCTGGACCACCCTAATGGGGCCTTAAACAACTTCTAAACAGGCTCAAAGGGGCAAAACGAACCCTGGATCACCCTCATGGGGCCTTAAACAACTTCTAAACAGGCTCAAAGGGGCAAAACGAACCCTCGATCACCCTAAAGGGGCCTAAAACAACTTCTAAACAGGCTCAAAGGGGCAAAACGAACCCTGGATCACCCTAAAGGGGCCTTAAACAACTTCTAAACAGGCTCAAAGGGGCAAAACGAACCCTGGACCACCCTAAAGGGGCCTAAAACAACTTCTAAACAGGCTCAAAGGGGCAAAACGAACCCTGGACCACCCTAAAGGGGCCTTAAACAACTTCTAAACAGGCTCAAAGGGGCAAAACGAACCCTGGACCACCCTAAAGGGGCCTAAAACAACTTCTAAACAGGCTCAAAGGGGCAAAACGAACCCTGGATCACCCTAAAGGGGCCTAAAACAACTTCTAAACAGGCTCAAAGGGGCAAAACGAACCCTGGATCACCCTAAAGGGGCCTTAAACAACTTCTAAACAGGCTCAAAGGGGCAAAACGAACCCTCGATCACCCTAATGGGGCCTTAAACAACTTCTAAACAGGCTCAAAGGGGCAAAACGAACCCTGGACCACCCTAAAGGGGCCTTAAACAACTTCTAAACAGGCTCAAAGGGGCAAAACGAACCATGGACCACCCTAAAGGGGCCTTAAACAACTTCTAAACAGGCTCAAAGGGGCAAAACGAACCCTGGACCACCCTAAAGGGGCCTAAAACAACTTCTAAACAGGCTCAAAGGGGCAAAACAAACCCTGGACCACCCTAAAGGGGCCTTAAACAACTTCTAAACAGGCTCAAAGGGGCAAAACGAACCCTGGACCACCCTAAAGGGGCCTTAAACAACTTCTAAACAGGCTCAAAGGGGCAAAACAAACCCTGGACCACCCTAAAGGGGCCTAAAACAACTTCTAAACAGGCTCAAAGGGGCAAAACGAACCCTGGACCACCCTAAAGGGGCCTTAAACAACTTCTAAACAGGCTCAAAGGGGCAAAACGAACCATGGACCACCCTAAAGGGGCCTTAAACAACTTCTAAACAGGCTCAAAGGGGCAAAACGAACCCTTGACCACCCTAAAGGGGCCTAAAACAACTTCTAAACAGGCCCAAAGGGGCAAAACTGTGATCGAGGTGACCGCCCTCCCCCCAGGACTTTGTAAAAGATAGTTCAAAAGTCAAGACTTTATGTTCTATATTCCATATATTTATAGTAGAAGGTGATTGAGACTTTTTACTGGAGTTTACTGTGGATTATCCCTGCACTCTGAGGCAAGAGATAACAACTTCATGAATTGTAAAATCATGCTGCTAAAACTCCACTTTTATGAATTTCCATATTGGGTTCCCCAGATGTTGTGAACTTCGTCCTTATCAAATGTTTTCAAATTGTTTATATCATTCACGATTCCCCTTTATGCAATGTAACCCACCTCTATGGATTCTCCCTTACTTCCTTGAAATCTATCTGTCTGCCTATATGTATTTGTACTCTTTGGGATCCCCAGAAAATATGTATTTTTCCCAGCAGGGTTTATATTCCAACTTTATTTTATTTTTCATTTTATTTCATATAATTGTCAAATCATGAAATCAAATAGGAAATATTTTGACCCCAACCTGAACCCCAGATCCTATGACCCAGGCTTCCCTTCCCAAAAACAAAAGGATAATCTGCCACAGCTTAACCCAATCTAATTCAGATTGCATGGACAATATAAGGCTTGAGTCCTAAAGGTGATTCGCCCCCAAGGCAAACATTGTCATATCTCATCCTAAGGAAATTCCAGGACACCTCAGGAAGGCGCCCTGTGGAGCCTGTCAATTTTGGCTCATCAACACCCATCACCACTTCCCCCCCTGACACCCCAAGGCATATCTAAAAATCTGTATACGTGACAGGAACCCCTGATTGCTGTCATTAATCCCTTTAGAAATCGGTCTAGCAGGAATTAATATGATCTTTCCTGCCCTGTCACTTCATTGTTTCAATAACTCCCGCCTTCTCCTCCCTGATTGGCTCGAGTGGGGACAAAAAGCAGCTCCCTATTGGGCCAACAGAGCAAGGCGGGAAACGGAAGCCCGCCTCGTTCAACCTCCTAGCCAACCAGCGATCAGATGGGCGGGGGAGTGGGGCGGGAAATTCAAGGGGCTGTCAGACCGAAATATTGTATAAATATGGCTTTATTTGGAACATATGATACGCTAGTAGGCTGAATGATCGCTACTAGTGTCCTTTTCAGCTGAATCTCTCAATAAAGACTCCTTGGCGGATTTTCCTTCAACTTTGGCGGACCTTCTTCATTTCGGCTCCAGGTTGTATTGCGGCTCATATTCTCCTATTGGCTCCGCCAAGGTCCATTCTCTCAGGACCGGATCGGCTCTCTCCTTAAGGGGCCCGATCCCCTAAAAACGCGGTCGACAACAAAACGAACCCTGGACCACCCTAAAGGGGCCTAAAACAACTTCTAAACAGGCTCAAAGGGGCAAAACGAACCCTGGACCACCCTAAAGGGGCCTTAAACAACTTCTAAACAGGCTCATAGAGGAAAAACGAACCCAGGACCACCCTAAAGGGGCCTTAAACAACTTCTAAACAGGTTCAAAGGGGCAAAACGAACCCTGGACCACCCTAATGGGGCCTCAAAAAACTTCTAAACAGGCCCTAAGGGGCAAAACAAACCCTGGACCACCCTAAAGGGGCCTTAAACAACTTCTAAACAGGCTCAAAGGGGAAAAACGAACCCTGGACCACCCTAAAGGGGCCTTAAACAACTTCTAAACAGGCCCAAAGGGGCAAAACGAACCCTGGACCACCCTAAAGGGGCCTTAAACAACTTGTAAACAGGCTCAAAGGGGCAAAACGAACCCTGGACCACCCTAAAGGGGCCTTAAACAACTTCTAAACAGGCCCAAAGGGGCAAAACGAACCCTGGACCACCCTAATGGGGCCCTAAACAACTTCTAAACAGGCTCAAAGGGGCAAAACGAACCCTGGACCACCCTAAAGGGGCCTTAAACAACTTCTAAACAGGCTCAAAGGGGCAAAACGAACCCTGGACCACCCTAAAGGGGCCTTAAACAACTTCTAAACAGGCCCAAAGGGGCAAAACGAACCCTGGACCACCCTAATGGGGCCCTAAACAACTTCTAAACAGGCTCAAAGGGGCAAAACGAACCCTGGACCACCCTAAAGGGGCCTTAAACAACTTCTAAACAGGCTCAAAGGGGCAAAACGAACCCTGGACCACCCTATGTTTGTTTGTTTGTTTTATGTTTGTTAAAAACATGTTAAATCATTTTTGGCAGGGAAAAGATATTCCCAGTGATGCTGTTGAGAGAAAAGAATTGCCTGATTTGAAACCTCTGAACCAAATCCTGGACTCATCTGAAGAAACTGAGGTGAATTCATTTGTACTATCTTAACTTGCAGTTATCACAGTTAAAGAAAATTCATAGTCACATAACTCAGGATAGAAATGTATTGAAAGTTTTAGCATACAACTTCTAAACAGGCCCAAAGGGGCAAAACAAACCCTGGACCACCCTAAAGGGGCCCCAAACAACTTCTAAACAGGCCCAAAGGGGCAAAACGAACCCAAGTACACTTCCATGCAATATTTTGTTGTGCCAGCTGTCAGCTCTAGTTTGTAGTGCGGTTTTCTTGTACTGGTTTTTTGTCTGCTGTGTTTTGTGGAGTTTCTGATTTTTGACTTCAATCAAAGCAGGTTCTTCACTTTGCTTTACATATTCTTTATTATTATTATTATTATTATTATTATTATTATTATTATTATTATTATTATTATTATTATTTTATTGTATGGCACAGCAAACAAGATAGATATGCTGGATTTCGTATCACAAAATCACAAGTCGAACACTTCCCAAGTGCACTTCCATGCAATGTTTTGTTGTGCCAGCTGTCAGCTCTAGTTTGTAGTGCGGTTTTCTTGTACTGATTCTTTGTCTGCTGTGATTTGAGGAGTTTCTGATTTTTGACTTCAATCAAAGCAGGTTCTTCACTTTGCTTTACATATTCTGCCAGGGCATCTTCTTCTTCTTTGACTGCTTGTTTGACTTGCAAGAGTCCTCTGCCCCCTGATCTTCTAGGCAGATACAGCCGGTCAACATCACTGCGAGGGTGCAGTGAGTGATGAATGGTCATGAGTTTTCTTGTTTTTCTATCCAAATTGTCCAGTTCCGCCTGTGTATTATTATTATTATTATTATTATTATTATTATTATTATTATTATTATTACACAGCAAACAAGATAGATATGCTGGATTTCATATCACAAAATGACAAGTTGAACACTTCCCAAGTGTCTAGGACTGTGTGTAGATCGTAATTTTGTCAATGTTTATTGTTTCCAAATGCCGGCTGAGATCTTTTGGCACGGCACCCAATGTGCCCATCATTGCTATTAATAATAATAATAATAATAATAATAATAATAATAATAATAATAATAATAATAATGACAATAATAATAATGCAAAAAATACATCCATGTAGCAATAGTGTTTTCTGTACAAAAAGTGCTGTTTCTTATGCAGAAAGCAATCTATATGAATTTTGTGCAGAATCAGTTCCAAATTGTGAATATTCTTTTCAGTCCTGGGTTGTTGTTGTTTTATTTTGGAAGGGTATTAGAAAACTACAAAATACTGATGTCCAATAATGTTTCATTTTTAAAAATATATATATTTGCATATCTAGTAAATGAATATACACACCAATAAAGGAAATGAAAACCTATGAAAAAAAGAATCTTACAAGCAGATGCAAAGAAGGGATGGGAAGGAATGATGGTGGGCTTGGATTTTCACAATCCCCAGATAAGAGTAGATTGCAGACTGGCATGTTGTTTGAAAATGATTGCTGTCTCTAAGGTCAAATGAATGAAAATCACCGACAAGAGAAATCAATGATTCTGGTTCTGATGGCACCCAGGGAAGCTCCCACGAGAGGTCTCCGAGGTGATTACATTTGGATGCATAATACTGATTGCTCCGCCATATAATCGCATGACATTCCACAGGTGTCTTGACTCCAAGGCGATCTCTAGATAGGGCATTGATAAATATATCAATAGCTTTGCCCTTTCAGTTTTATTGCTTCAAAAATGAACCGTGTCTCTCCCAGTAAATTACAGACCAGAAAGGAAGAAATTACTTAATAGCTCAATGAGATTGGCCTCATTAAAAGAAACTGTTCCTCTGATCAGAACAATTTCCATTGATTGCCAATTATGAAGTCTCGAAAACTCAGAGAGAGATGGCTGAGCAATCAGGGTATTGCCTTGGCAGAAATCTCACCGTGTTGTAAAAATGATGCATGGTGTTGTATTTATATTATTTAAATGAGTTACCGTATATACTCGAGTATAAGCCGACCCGAATATAAGCCGAGGCACCTAATTTTACCACAAAAAAACTGGGAAAACATTGACTCCAGTATAAGCCAAGAGTGGTAAATTTCAGAACTAAAAACAGATACAGCCTAAGAAAAAGCCTATTAAACATCAAAATAGGTTATGATTTTACAAATTAAGCACCAAAACATGTTATACAACAAATTTGACAGAAAAAGTAGTTCATTACACATTAATGCTATGTAGTAATTACTGTATTTACGAATTTAGCACCAAAATATCACGATATATTGAAAACATTGACGACAAAAATGCGTTGGATAATCCAGAACGTTGGATAAGCGAGTGTTGGATAAGTGAGACTCTACTGTACTGTAAATAACTAAAATAAATACATACATAAATGAGAGAAGTTTCCCACAAGGATGGTAAAACATCAATCCGGGCATCCCTTGGGCAACGTCCTTGCAGACAGCCAATTCTCTCACATCAGAAGCGACTTGCAGTTTCTCAACTCACTCCTGACATGAAAAAAATATATAATGCCAGAAGTGAACAAAGCACAAAGTGATCACTACTGAGATGGTAGAAATTCTTTCACCACAACAGGTTAATTCACGGAGAGTAATTGTAAGGGAAATGGGAGAGAGTTTGGTAATCTAAAAAAGAGAACAAGAGAGATGCTTCTCAAGGGATAATTTGGAGACAAATTTAAACCCCAAACCCTTCCTTTTTCTCTGGTGTTTTCTTTCCACTTGCTCTAGATGTATCAGTCATGGATGAAGTAAAAAGGCCAGACGTATGCATACTAATGGACACCGGTGTTTGCTTTTTGGCAGCTGGCTTATGAAGAATGACATCGAATTCCAGGATTTATTTAAGCAAATCAAATGGGATTTCTTTGCCGGCTGTTCTATCCTCCAGAGATTTTCTGCCGTCGTTCATTAAATTTTTGATAGGAAACCGCATTTCCAGGAAATAATCCCATGTCCAAATTCCTCCGTTAAAAAACGAGGTTATTAAAAATGAGCGGTTAAGAAACTCAGCCTGAAGTAATGGTCAATAGGGCAAAGCAGTTTACTAAAATTAGCTAATACCCAGGATGCCTGCCTTGGCGGTTGCTGCTCGGTCGCAAAGAGAATTCAAACACAATGCCAGCAAAGCATGTCCCTTGGAGATAAAATAAATCCAATCAACTCGGGAAGACCTTGCTAAGACCGGACTCTCGCCGGTCGTCTTTCAAGGAGAGGATGGCTTCAAAAAACAACACACCTGCCACACACCGTCATCTTGTGGTCCGCTTTGCTCAAATAAGGCTTTGGGGTGATGGTAAATAATAGATTGGCATTGCCAAGCAATGAATAATAGAAGGGAGAAACAGAAATTAGGAGCTGCAGGGCCAAGGGAAAAGATGCGTTCAGAAATGGACGAGAGAGTCAATGAGGTGGAAAGTTATAAGGATGACGTTCCAGATGGCACAACCTGCACCTGAAGCAGAAACAGAAACGGACTCCGTCTCTCTTTCCTTCACCTCTTCCTCACACAAGCCTGGCTCTTAAACTTATTCTGCCCCGGAGCCCACCACTTGTGCTGACAAAGGGATTTCCAAGGAGGAAGGGAACGCCAAAGTCTGGGAGAGAAGAGGGCATTTTCACATCTTTTGTGCAAAGAACGGGGGGGTTGTAACAATCCCAACACCAAATGGGGTCCCATTAGTACAGAGATTCCCACAGTGGGCGCTCCCGTCCCCCGGTGGACACTGGGGCGATCCAGGGGGGCGGTGATGGCACCTATTAGGACACGGGGGCGGGGCCAGAGGAGGGGGGGCTCTTCCCAAGTGCCGGAGACAGAGCCGAGCACCTGAGGAGCCTGTTAGGACACACAGAGGGTGGGGCTAGAGGAGTGGGCGGGGCTTCTTCCCAAGAGCCCGAGACAGGGCTGAGAATCTATACCTCTCCTGAGGCGCTTGTTGGGACACAGAGGGCGGAGCTAGGGAAGGGGGCGGGGCCGCCTTCCAAGAGCCCGAGACAGGGCTGAGCCTCTATACCTCTCCTAAGAAGCCTTTTAGGACTAAAGGGTGGGGCTAGGGGCGAGGGCGGAGCCTCTTCCCAGGAGCCTCTGTCTACCTCCCCTGAGGCGCTTGTTAGAACACGGGGGTGGGGCATAAGGTCCAGCCCCGTCAGGCACTTGGGAAGAGGCCCCGCCCCCTCCTCTAGCCCCACCCCCTGTGTCCTGGAAGGTACCGCAGGACAGGGATAGAAGGTCAGCCCTGCCTCAGAGCTCGTAACTCTGCCCATCCCAGTCCTGGCCTCTCATTTGTGGCCCCACCCACCTCCCCTCACAGACCTGCATCTTGGACTAGGGGAGAGTCCCAGCCCCGCCCTCTTGAGCAGGAGCCACGCCCACCCTTCTAAGCCACGCCCCCTTTCCAGGGGGCACTGAGTCATATTTTTTCTGGAAAAGGGGCATCATGCCAAATAAGTTTGGGAGCCACTGCCTTAGTAGAATGTTGGGGGTTCTGAAAATCTTTGCAGCACTAAAGGTTTTCTGAACGCCACCTAGTGGCTGTTTTAGGCATCTACAGCAATCTGTTCTGCGTGCAGTGTTTACAGTAGACTCTGCAGAAGATGCTTCAGCTGTACTTCATAAAAAGGGAAATCATCCTGTTGAGCAAGCCTTGCCAGTGCTGATTTCTTATCAGTACATGTTTGGTTTGTATTCATAGGTTATATATCTAGGTTGCATAAATAAGGTTAAATGCAGACGATGTCCAGCTCTGTCACTCCTTCCCACCTGAACCAGTGCTTGGCCGCTGTGTCAGACTGGATGAGGGCAAACAAATTGAAACTGAATCCAGACAAGACAGAGGTCCTCCTGGTCAGTTGGAAAGCTATGTGCTCAAGAGTTTGAGGAGTAAATATCTGAGGTGATATGGCTTGAATCAAGGCGTCAGTGGACGAATCTAACTACATATGCATTTAAAAATTTTATAATTCGTGTTTTAATAGAGTTTAATAGGGTTTTTAACTGATGTGGTATTGTTGCAATGTTTATTGATTTTGTTATTGTTTTATTGAATGTGTTCTGGGCAATGCAAATTACCGACTGTTGTAAGCTGCCCTGAGTCCCTATGGGTGAGAAGGGCAGGGTAAAAAAAATGTAAATAAATAAATAAATAAATAAATAAACCATTGTGCCGGCAGGACTGCTGACCAAGAGATTAGCGGTTTGAATCTGAGGAAAGTGGGTGAGCTCCCTTTGTCAGCTCTAGCTCCCAATGCAGGGACATGAGAGAAGCCTCCCACAAGGATGGTAAAACATCAAACATCCCCTGGGCAACATTCTTGCAGAGGGCCAATTCTCTCACACCAGAAGCGACTTGCCGTTTCTCAAACGGGTCCCAGGAACGGAAAGGGAAGCCTCGTAAGTTCCCCATTGCTGCCAATGGGTCGGATCTTCCCAGATCTTTCGGTTGCCTAGCCAAAAACAGATTTTTCCATTAGCCGATATTTGAGATGCTCCCGAAAACGGATCTGGGTACCCAACGAAATTCGGACACCAAAAATGGATCGTCCTCTAGCCGAATTGCACAAGCCTACAATTCAGTGAAATGCTTTGGGTGTGTGCATCTATATATTTGCATGAGAAAAATGTATCTAAAATACTTTCACGAAAGCCATCTCCAATTATATGTTTTTGCTTCAACTATTTTGTTCTTGTTTAGAACAACGTAGATGCTAAGAACTAATTAAGAAATACATCAAAGTGGAAAAAAGAAGAAAATTATAATATGTTCTTTTAAAAGCTAGTCCTGGTTGGCTTATATTTGGGTCAGCTTATACTCGAGAATATGTGGTATATTTTTTTTCCCTATTATTATTGGTATTATTACATTTATTATTTTTCTCTATTGTTGTTGCTACTATTACATTTATTTTACTCTATTTTTATTATTAATAATAATACATTTATTATTTCACTCTGATTTCATTATTATTATTGCATTTATTATTTTACTATATTTATTATTACTTGTATTATTATCCTGTATTTATCATTATTATTGTTATTATTATTATTACATGTATTATTTTACTCTTTTATTATTAAAAGGATACATACGCACATTGACATTGAAGAAGATGAGAATAATGATTTGATCAGAGTTGGACAGTCTTATCTTAAATTTGAGCTTTATGTAAATATTCAAAAACATTTAACCTACTGGTGCCTCAATTAATGTAATTTTATTGGTATCTATTTTTATTTCTGAAATTTATCACCCTCGGCTTATATTTTTTTTGTGGTAAAATTAGGTGCCTCAGCTTATATTCGGGTCAGCTTATACTTGAGTATATACGGGTAGTTACTTCTATAGTGTAGCCCCAATACTTATGTTCTGTAGCACAGGCTAGCAAATTATAAGCATCTTAAAAATAAACAGTATTTTTTCATAACCAGAAACTAATTGACTAATTTGAGATGTTATTCTATCAGAAAATAATTGTTTAGATATATAACTGCAGGTAAGTAACTTTTTAAATTGTGACAATGCAGCTAGGTATTGTAAACTGAACAAGTTTCATATTCAGAACTATGTTAATAAGAGCTTGGTGAAGAAATTATAATCACCATCCTCTGCCAATCAAATGGCTGGGATATTGCCCATTCATATCATACAAAGGAGACAGGAAGAAATTATTAGCCCTTGTACCTACTGAGTCCCATTCAGCTCAAAAAGAAATCTACATATAAAGAGATCCCCGAACACAAAGGAGATTATGTCTTTGGTATAATCATGATAGCATCTCAAACTCCTCAATACATCTCGTCCAGATGAATAACATAGAAGGTGCTCTTTGTTTAAATGGTTGGAAATTGAAATCAATAATAGGGATGGGGCACAGAAACAGATTCTATGATCAGTGGAAAGAAAAGGTCTGTTGAGAGCATTCTGCTTCTTGATGGTAATAATGATCCACTACAGCTATTCGTGTTCTGTTTAATTTTCCCTCAAATATATGGTCAGAGCTTGAATCGTTGTGGCCTATTAATAGGCATATCTAAAATATAACTGATGGAATTTGCCTACATTTCAAGTCACCAAACAACAATTGATCCAATTCTAATTTAGAGTAAACCACAGGTTTATGGTACACAGAGAGAGAGAGAATGGTAAAAATAGCTGAAAAGTAATACACTAGCAATATATTAATAACATAATGGACATGAAGTAATGAATAGATAGATAGAGACCGAGATATATGGATGATAGAGAGTAGGGCTGTGCATTCGTGTACACTTTCTGGGCCTGCATGCCACACGCACACTCTCTTTCTAAGGCAAGGAGGCAACTTCTGTTTCTTACTTTAGAGGAGGAGCTTGGCTGCAGGCACTGGCAGGCATGCACACTTTCTGGGCCTGGATGCCACACACACACTCTCTTTCTAAGGCATGGAAGCAAGTTCCATTTCTTACTTTAGAGGAGGAGCTTGGCTGCAGGCACTGGCAGGCATGCACACTTTCTGGGCCTGCATGCCACACACACACTCTCTTTCTAAGGCATGGAAGCAAGTTCCATTTCTTACTTTAGAGGAGGAGCTTGGCTGCAGGCACTGGCAGGCATGCACACTTTCTGGGCCTGGATGCCACACACACACTCTCTTTCTAAGGCATAAAAGCAAGTTCCATTTCTTACTTTAGAGGAGGAGCTTGGCTGCAGGCACTGGCAGGCATGCACACTTTCTGGACCTGGATGCCACACACACACTCTCTTTCTAAGGCATGAAAGCAAGTTCCATTTCTTACTTTAGAGGAGGAGCTTGGCTGCAGGCACTGGCAGGCATGCACACTTTCTGGACCTGGATGCCACACACACACTCTCTTTCTAAGACAAGGAGGCAAGTTCTGTTTCTTACTTTAGAGGAGGAGCTTGGCTGCAGGCACTGGCAGGTCTGCATGCTTTCTGGGCCTCCTCTAGAGTAAACATTTCTTATTCTAGGGTAGGCGTTTGGCTGCCGACACTAGCAAGCACACACTTTCTGGGCCTGCAGGCCACACACACACTCTTTCTAAGACAAGGAGGCAAGTTCTGTTTCTTACTTTAGAAAAGGAGCTTGGCTGCAGGCACTGGCAGGTCTGCATGCTTTCTGGGCCTCCTCTAGAGTAAACATTTCTTATTCTAGGGTAGGCGTTTGGCTGCCGACACTAGCAAGCACACACTTTCTGGGCCTGCAGGCCACACACACACACTCTTTCTAAGACAAGGAGGCAAGTTCTGTTTCTTACTTTAGAAAAGGAGCTTGGCTGCAGGCACTGGCAGGTCTGCATGCTTTCTGGGCCTCCTCTAGAGTAAACATTTCTTATTCTAGGGTAGGCGTTTGGCTGCAGGCACTAGAAAGCACACACTTTCTGGGCCTGCATGCCACACACACACTCTCTTTCTAAGGCAAGGAGGCAAGTTACGTTTCTTACTTTAGAGGAGGAGCTTGGCTGCAGGCACTGGCAGGCCCACACACTTTCTGGGCCTCCTCTAGAGTAAAAATTTCTTATTCTAGGGTAGGCGTTTGGCTGCAGGCACTAGAAAGCACACACTTTCTGGGCCTGCAGGCCACACACACTCTCTCTTTCCAAGGCAAGGAGGCAAGTTATGAGAGGCGCTCGGCTGCAGGCATGTGCCCTTTCTCTCCCGGGCTACACCACGCCAGCCAGCCGCACACTCTTTCCATTCTAAGGCATGTTAAGGAGGCTTCCCACTGCCAGGTAAGGAAGAGCGATGACTTCCTGAAAGAGAAGAGTAGTTTCCAGGGAATGAGAGTTTACTTTTTATTTGCTGGGGAGTAATAAGAAAGATTAAACATTGATACCAAAAAGCAGGCTTGGAGCCAGGATCAGCTCCCACTTATTTTGCTGTCTAGCTGATATTCGTACCGGGGGGGGGGGGGGGGAACAAATTTTTTTTTGAAAGAAACGAAGGAAATTGGAGAATTGAATTCTGCACACAACTCTGTTAGAGACAAATAGCAACTCATTCCTTTAAGAGTTTTTTTTTATTAATATATTGCTACAAAGTTACTTTTTAGTTACTTTTACTATTTTATATAAACTAATCTTTCTTTTTCAAAAAAGAAAGCTCCCCAACGACCAACCTCTCAAACATTTTACTCATGGTCTTCATTTTAGAAGTAACAAGCAACTCTTATTATTTAAAACTGGACCTGATGTGGCGTAGCTTTACATGTGCTTAAATAGTACATATCAGAAGTGGTACAGAATCCTGTTACTGAAGGGACACAGGCAAGAGAACCTGCTGCAAATTGGTAGAATTAGTTATTTACAGTATTTATATTCCTCCCTTCTCATCCCGAAGGGTACACATATAAGGCAAACATTCAATGACATATAACATAGAACAGAGACAGAGACAGACGCAGAGGCAATTTAAACCTTCTCCAGCTTCCAGCTTCCTGAGAGTATGTTTGTTTCCGGCCACAGGGGGAGCAGCTGCTTCATCATCCACTGAGATGGCAACTTCCTCATTCCAACAGCGGCTGGGTGATTTTTATGGTGTCATAAATTAGCCTCCCCACATATAAGTGGTACCTAAATTTCCTACTTGATAGATGCAACTATCTTTCGGGTTGCTTAGGTCAACAACGAGCAGGGGCTATTTTTTATTTTAATTGTCCAACACGGGCTGGCCTCGAACTTATGACCTCTTGGTCAGAATGATTTATTGCAGCTGGCTGCTAACCAGCCTGCGCCACAGCCTGGCTATGCAATGGTAGAATCCCTGAACTTTGGTCCTGATTTGCATTGTGCATCAGTCACTTTGCCGTCTCTCCTATGCATTTGTATAACATATACCATGTGTTAGAATTGGACATTATGGATCTAAGCAAGTCTAATTCCAATTGTGTGTCTTCAAATAATTTCTGATTTACGAAGCCTATCACTAAATTTCCTGAGGCTGCCCATGGTCACCCAATAGACTTTCGTGGCCAAACAGGCCTTCCAACCTTGTTCTCCAGAGTCGTAGTCCAATGCTCGAACCACGTTGCCATGCTGACTCCACACAAGTCACGTATGGAGATGCAACTCCCACACCGGATCCTGGCCTATATACACATAATTAATGATGCCGCTGTGCCCTCATTACATCAAAATATCATGCGGATGATCAAGACATTCACTTCTCTCACTTCAAGTGTGCTTGAGGACAAAGGCTTGCCTGTCACCCAACAACAATTAATTTACTTGGCAGCACCAGGAAGCAACTAATGTCAAGTGCTGTTCTTGTAACTATTTCACTGAATTGGAATACACCAGAACAGGGCTGGTAAAAATTGTGCTTGGAAGCTGGGTGGGCGATGACGTAACTTTGCAAAAAGTAGTTTTCCCATGCTGTGGACTTTACTGTTGTATTTACAGTAGAGTTCCGGTTAACCGACTTCTGGTTAACCGACACTCCGTATTATCCGACGTCCCAGGCCCCTTGGGAGGCGCTCATGCATGTTGCTAGGTAGCTTGCTATCTACCTAGCAACGCGCACAGGCACCTCCCAAGAGGCAGGGCGGCGAGCAGAGAAGGACCCGTGCGCGTTGCTAGGTAGATAGCAAGCTACCTAGCAACGCGCACGGGCACTTCGCTAAGCCGAGTGCTCGCTGCTCTGCCCTTGGGAGGTGCATGTGCACGTTGCTAGGTAGATAGCAAGCTACCTAGCAACGCGCACAGGCGCTTCCCAAGGGGCGGAGCGGTGAGCACTCGGCTTAGCGAAGCGCCTGTGTACGTTGCTAGGTAGCTTGCTATCTACCTAGCAACGCGCACGACACCTTTTTCAACCAGTTTGCTGGATAATAGAGCCTCCCTATTATCCGTCTGATCCAGTTATTCGACATTCGGCCCGCCCGTTTATGTCGAATAACCGGGACTCTACTGTATATGAGGCCGAAGGATGGGGTCTGTGTGGCTCCTTAAATGTTGGTTTGCAACTCCCAGAAGTCATATCAAGCATAGCTGAGGAAGCAGAATGCTAGAAGAGATCAAGAATGATGGTAATTGCAGTTTCTTTCCAGTTTCAGAACTGCATCCAGATGCTGCCAAGTGGCTTCACACCTCCACAAGACACTACTGTAAACGGTTTCTGTTTCCCGTCATATCTCAGTGATTAGGTATCAGATTGGATAGATCAAATTTCATTTGAATTTTCTTCCCAACAAAATGAAAAATATTGACACAAGAGCTTAGTGGTGTCACAGGCTATAATGATGGCATCAGGGCAGCGGACAAAACAACAAAACTACAGGCCCCCCAAGCTCGAAATTTGACAACACAACCCATCATCCATGGCTCTAGGTTGATACAACAAAAAGAAAAATAAAGTCCTAATTACAGGGAGAGGAATAATAGTTTTTATCCAATTGCTGCCAGTTTGAAGGCTAAGCTCCACCCACTTGGTCTCCTAGCAACCTACTCAGCCCAGGGGACAGGCACAGTTAAGCCTCACTTAGGCCTCTTCCACAAATTATCAGATTTTAACTGGATTATATGGCAATGTAGACTCAAGGCCCTTCCACACAGCTATATAACCCATTTAGAATCTTATATTATCTGCTTTGAACTGGATTATCTTGACTCCACACTGCCATATAATCCACTTCAGTGTGCATACTAAACATAAAGACAACCATACAACAGACGTTCAATACCACCACTACCTCAACAATTTCTCACCAACACCACCAGACAATGACACAGCAACCCGTGGCCGGGCACAGCTAATCTATATATATATATATATTAAAGGGTAATGAAATTTCGGCCTAGGACAAAACAACAAAACTACACATCCCAGAAACACTAAACTTGGCAGCACAACCCCTCATCCATGCCTCTACGTTCATACAACAAAAATAAAAATAAAGTCCTAATTAGAGGGAAAGGAATAATTGTTTTTATCCAATTGCTGCCAGTTAGAAGGCTAAGCTCTGCCCACTTGGGCTCCTTTCAACCCACTCCGCCCAGGGGACAGGCAGAGTTAGGCCTCACTTAGGCCTCTTCCACAAATTATCTTATTTTAACTGGATTATATGGCAGTGTAGACTCAAGGCCCTTCCACACATCTATATAACCCATTTATAATGGACTTAATGTCAGGGGAAAACCTTTAGCCTTTACCTTAACTACCACCAATTCCTCAATACTTTATTTCCCATACCACCATACTTCACCACAGCAACGCGTGGCCGGGCACAGCTAGTTATATATATATATATATATATATATATATATATATATATATATACTCGAGTATAAGCTGACCCGAATATAAGCCCAGTCACCTGATTTTACCACGAAAAAACTGGGAAAACATTGACTCCAGTATAAGCCGAGGGTGGTAAATTTCAGAAATAAAAATAGATACTAATAAAATTACATTAACTGAGGCATCAGTAGGTTAAATGTTTTTGAATATTTACATAAAACTCAAATTTAAGATAAGACAGTCCAACCCTGATCAAATCATCATTCTCATCTTCTTCTTGTAGATGTGGGTGAAACGTCAGGAGAGAATACAACAGTCCCGTGATCCCGGCCATGAAAGCCTTCGACAATAAATTGCTTTTTAAGCACTTTATGTTCTCTTGGCTTTACCAAAGTGGTGTGAATTTCAACTGAATCATAGCTTACAAAGGAATTGAAACTTACGAACTGAAGCAATGAAAAGGTTCAATTTCTTAATCTTTGGCACATCGGAATACGTGTCGTAATTATAAAATATATGATTTACATCCAAGTAACAAACATCCCGATCAATTTGCACACCTCTAATAACTACATCAGAAGAATTTCCTTTTGAAATGAAGACAAATAGATAGGAATAAATCAGGTTCCAAATCAAAAACTGGAAAGTGGGAAAAGTCTAGACTTTTAAACTGTCCAAATAAAGGAATAAGTTTATTTCAAAGCAACTGAAATATATAGCAAAATATTATGTATGAGAACCATAAGGTGGAATCTCTAATTTGCTTCAAGGTATCTAGAAATGTAAGAAAACATATATTAGAGAGAGTTTTACCAAAGCTACGCATTAGTGTCAAATTACACTCTTGAAAAAGATGCCTAATTAGCATGAATTTTAAATTATGACAAACTAAGTTAAGATAAGTACTTGCGTACTGTAATTATTTCATTAGAAGGGAAGCTTGCATCCAAGTCGGCTGTTGAGAAAAATTGGTTTTGACATTTGTTCCAGTGTTTTGCCATCTTTACCCAACAATTTGGACTTCAAAGAGGTGTTAGTTGTTGCAGGATAGAGATGAAAAGATGAGCAAACACCCCCGCCTTCTCGTTCTTTCGCTTTAACTTATCAAAGTACTCACAAAAAAGAACTGAAAGTAATTCTATGGAGTAACAAAGAAGCTATTGTAATTACAAGCAGAGAACAAATAGACCCACCAAAAGAAAAAATAAATTATTTTATGGAAATGAATGAGGATAGACTCTCAGCATTACTGGAAGATCACAACTTACCGTACATACTCGAATATGAGCTGAGTTTTTCAGCCATTTTTAGGACCGAAAAAGTCCCCTCGGCTTATACTCGGGTGAGGGTCCTGCTTGGCTTATATTCGGGTTGGCTTATACTCGAATATATATGGTACATTTATTAATTTTCTCTATTATTATTGGTATTATTTCATTTATTATTTTACTCTATTACTTATTATTACATTTATTATTTTACTATTATTCTTACTATTACATTTAGAAATGAAACCGGGATCTTGGGAAACTGTGGTATGAATTTATGTTTGAGTTGACTCATCCATGGCAATCCGCTGTGTGACCTTGTGTAAGTAACATTCTCATAACCTAAAGGCGACAATGGCAAACTACTACTGTTAAAATCTTGAAAAGAAAAGCCAATGAGAAACTTTCCATATGATGGAGCTGACGTGAAAATGCAGGTGGAGGAGAAGAGGAAAAAGAGGAAGGAAGAAGAGGAGGAAAATAGGAGGAAAGAGGGAAACAGGAGAAAAGAAGAGGAGGAGAACAGGCGGGTCGCACACTGTTGAGGGTGCAAGTGGCAGAGTTTGGTGGGGGAGGAGTTGCCAAGCTCATTCATCTCTATGATAAGTGTCTAGATTTGAATGGCGACTACATGAGATGTGGTATTTGGGTCTGGCTTTCAACTGCATATGGTAAATGTTTTCTCCTATACTTTTTGAGGACGCAAGCGGCAGAGTTTTGTGGGGAAGGAGTTGCCAAGCTCATTCATGGCTATGATAAGTGCCTAGATTTCAATGGCGACTATGTTGAGAAGTGGTATTTGGGTGTGGCTTTCAACTGCATATGGTAAATGTTTTCTCCTATACTTTGTCCATTTTTAATTCCAAAACGTAATCTACTTTCTGGATAGCCCTCGTAGAAGGGTAGAAAGAAGAGGAAGAGGAGGAGAATGAGGAAGAAAGAGGAGAATAGGAGGAAGAAGGAGAAGGAAAAGAAAAAACCTCATAAATCACGAAAGCAGGATTGGAAATACAGTAGAGTCTCACTTATCCAACATAAACCGGCCGGCAGAATGTTGGGTAAGTAAATATGTTGCATAATAAGGAGGGATTAAGGAAAAGCATATTAAACATCAAATTAGGTTATGATTTTACAAATTAAGCACCAAAACATCATGTTATAAAACAAATTTGACAGAAAACGTAGTTCAAGACGAAATAATGCTATGTAGTAATTACTGTATTTACGAATTTAGCACCAAAATATCACGATGTATTGAAAACATCGACTACAAAAATGCGTTGGATAATCCAGAACATTGGATAAGCGAGTGTTGGATAAGTGAGACTCTACTGCAGTAGAGATTCTGCTGGTCATTCAGAAAAAAAAATCTTTTGAGAAATTGAGGACAATTAGGGCATTGGCTGGACTCATAGAGAGCGCAAAGGAGAAATATCAACTCCTAGATTTTATCCAAGATTTTATCATTATGTTTTTGTATGTAATTTTTTATGACTTGTTTTTATTGTTGTTTGATCTGTTTTATTGCCTTGTTTTTATATTGTCGATGACTGGGCTTGGCCCCATGTAAGCCGCCCTGAGTCCCTTCGGGGAGATGGGGCGGGGTATAAAAATAAAATTATTATTATTATTATTATTATTATTATAACTCAACTTTATAAATTCAAAACCAATATCGTTGACGGTTAAGCAACATCTCCTATTTCTGCTTCTCAAGGTCCTTCAAGCGAAGTGTACAACCAAGTTTTTCCTCTTTCTGGCATGTCGAAAGAAATGTATTGGCAATTGTAACATCAGTTGTGAAGTTTATATTTATGAATTAAACATTGTCTTAGAGACTTGCACCACTGGAAGTAATTTAAGAAGAAGAGTTTGCATCGTAAGCAACACAAGTTAGAGACTGAAAATTGTTAATGAAGGTGCAAAGGCATCCCTGGGATGGAATAAATAAGATGATGAGTTGCAAGAGGAAGAAGAGCATTGTAGTTAAGAGGAGGTAAGTAGAGGAATGAAATTCAATAGATACAGGGATGGAAGAGACCGTCTGTTCCTGCTCAGTTTCCTTCTTCCCATAAATATTCACTCCGCTCCATTTTAAATGCACAATTACGATCCTACACCCAATCTTTACTCATTCATAAAGATGATTTCAGCACATCATTATATGCCTTCTTGCAAAAAGTTACTTTCCAAGTTCTGTTGTTCAGAAGCAAAGAGGAAGTGGTTTCCTTTGTTAGCAGTAGCCAATAAATTTCCTTTTGAGGTGTTCCCAAAATACCGTATATGCTCGAGTATAAGCCGACCTGAATATAAGCCTAATTTTACCACAAGAAAACTGGGAAAATATTGACTCCAGTATAAGCCGAGGGTGGTAAATTTCAGAAATAAAAATAGATACCAATAAAATGACATTAATTGAGGCATCAGTAGGTTAAATGTTTTTGAATACAGTAGAGTCTCACTTATCCAACATAAACGGGCCGGCAGAATGTTGGATAAGCAAATATGTTGGATAATAAGGAGGCATTAAGGAAAAGCCTATTAAACATCTAATTAGGTTATGATTTTACAAATGAAGCACCCAAACATCATGTTAGACAACAAATTTGGCAGAAAAAGTAGTTCAATACGCAGTAATGTTATGTAGTAATTACTGTATTTTTGAATTTAGCACCAAAAATATCACGTTATATTGAAAACATTGACTCCAAAAATGCGTTGGATAATCCAGAACGTTGGATAAGCGAGTGTTGGATAAGTGAGACTCTACTGTATTTACACAAAACTCTAATTTCAGATAAGTGGATCACAATGTACATATACATGGCAAACATTCAATGCATTAGACATACGACATATAGACAGAGACACAAACACAGAGGCAATTTAACATTTCCAGCTTCTGGCTTCATGAGGATATACTCGATTCTGGCTGCTGCTTCACCGCCCACTTGTGCCACCGAGTCCTTGATGGAGTGCTTCCTCATTCTTCCGCACACTGCTGGAAGGTGTCGTCAACTAGTTAAATTAGCCTCCCCGCATAAAGCGGTACCTAAATTTGAGTCCCCTTAGGTGAGAGAGGTGGGGTAAAAAGGCTGTAAATAAATAAATAAATAAATTTCCAACTTGACAGATGCAATTGTCTTTCGGGCTGCTTAGGTCAATAGCAAGCTAGACCATTAATGGTCGGGAGCTTACTCCGCCCCGGGCTGGCTTCAAACTCATCAATGGTGATTTATTGCAGCTGGCTACTAACCCGCTGCGCCACAGCCCTGCAAGTTAGTTGCAGTTGATATATTTTCATGCATCACCTTTCGATCGTAGAACAACTTCACTTCCTTTGGAGCATAACCGCAGTTTGAGGTCTCGGTTGTACAACTATGGTATGGTGATCATCACAATTCATAAGAAGTATCCTCAGAAGGGATATAAATATTCACCTATCCGTGCAGGCATGAAAGATTTCTGTAATTTTCTCCCGGCCACAAGGGAGAAAGAATGCAGATTTCACTGCAGTATTTTCCTGCACAATGTTCTCAGGGATTACTTGGCATAGAGAAACATGCAGTTTTATATGTATTTAAAAATAGACACTTTTTCCGGATAGGTTATAATGTCTTTATTAAATCATATTGCCCTGGTACGCTTCTTGAGGTGTTCGGAAATTGTACAGAAAGCTTTGTTTCTAAGAGTTGGGAAACCTTTTCTTTGTAGGGAAACACATGAAAACAAATTTAATTCTCAGTAAATGGTGGAAGAAAAATATCATATTGGTCGAGTGCTGCTTTGTGCTTTTTTGTGGCTGTTTGGCCATGTTCCAGAAGCATTCTCTCCTGATGTTTCGCCCACATCTATGGCAGGCATCCTCAGAGGTTGTGAGGTATATGGAGAAACTAAGCAAGGAAGGTGGAAAGTCCAGGGTGAGAGAAGAACTCTTGTCAGTTGGAGGCCAGTGACCTTAATTAGCATTGAAAAGCTTCATTTCCTGGTTTCTTCCTGCCTGGGGAATCCTTTGTTCAGAGTCGTTACCTGCCCCTGATTGGTTCATGTCTGGAACTCCTCTGTTTTCAGAGTGTTGCTTCTTATTTACTGTTCTGATTTTTGAGTTTTTTAATACCGGTAGCGATTTTGTTCATCTTCATGGTTTCCTCCTTTCTGTTGAAGTTGTCCACATGCTTGTGGATTTCAGTGGCTTCTCTGCGTAGTCTGACATGATAGTTGTTGGAGTGGTTGAGCATTTCTGTGTTATCAAATAATATTCTGTGTCCAGGTTGGTCCATCAAGTGCTCTGCCATTGAAATCCACAAGCACGTGGACAACTCCTCTGAGTTCCAGACATGAATCAACCGGGGGCAGCTAACGACTCTGAACAAAGGATGCCACAGTTGGGTGAGACAGGAGACGTCTATGGCTGAGACCCTGAAGTGCTCTTACGTAAAACGCAAATCCCAGGATTACATAAGATGGAAACGGTAGCAGTTAAACTGAAATCATAGCACTAAGATTATATAGCACTAGCTGTGCCCGGCCACGCGTTGCTGTGGCTTATGGGAATCCTTTGTTGGCCAGGTGGAATAGCAGTGAATAGCCTTGCAGTCTCAAAGCCTGGCCGTTTTCTGGAGTAGCTGGAGCTTTTTGTTGTATGAACGTAGAGGCATGGATGAGGGGTTGTGCTGCCAAATGTAGTGTTTCTGGGACGTTTCTGGGACACGTAGTTTTCTTGTTTTGTCCTAGGCTGAAATGTCACTACCCTTTTATATATATAGATAGCAGTGAATAGCCTTGCAGTCTCAAAGCCTGGCCGTTTTCTGGAGTAGCTGGAGCTTTTTGTTGTATGAACGTAGAGGCATGGATGAGGGGTTGTGCTGCCAAATTTAGTGTTTCTGGGACGTTTCTGGGACACGTAGTTTTCTTGTTTTGTCCTAGGCTGAAATGTCACTACCCTTTTATATATATAGATAGCAGTGAATAGCCTTGCAGTCTCAAAGCCTGGCCGTTTTCTGGAGTAGCTGGAGCTTTTTGTTGTATGAACGTAGAGGCATGGATGAGGGGTTGTGCTGCCAAATTTAGTGTTTCTGGGACGTTTCTGGGACACGTAGTTTTCTTGTTTTGTCCTAGGCTGAAATGTCACTACCCTTTTATATATATAGATAGCAGTGACTAGCCTTGCAGCCTCAAAGCCTGGCTGTTTTCTGGAGTAGCTGGAGCTGTTTGTTGTATGAACGTAGAGGCATGGATGAGGGGTTGTGCTGCCAAGTTTAGTGTTTCTGGGATGTGTAGTTTTGTTGTTTTGTCCTAGGCCGAAATTTCATTACCCTTTTATATGTATAGATGAACTTAATCACCCCCCTTATTTATACATTTGCAGTGGAAACCAGAACATTGGGACTGTACATGGATGAGTGTTTCTGTTCTTATAAATAAAGATACCTCCATCGTGCTGAATCATTCCACCCGGTGTGCCTCACGATAGGCTGATGCCGGTGGAGAAGTAATGTCTGCAGCCACCAAAGGAGCGAATGGGAGATGGAGTGCAACAGCCTCATTCAAGACTCACACGGAAAACCACAGCCTTCAAGACAGAGATAATGGAGCCGTGCCTTCAAATCATCCGCTTTTTCTCTGTCTCTGGAAATTGCATTGCTTGATTTACTCATATTGTGACTTTTCAAAGTTCATTAGCCTCAATTTGCAAAATTGTGGAAATATACAGAATAAAGATTTGCAGTCAGAAGTGGGCTTGTGCATTTGGGCTAAATGTTGATCTGTTTCTGCTGGCCGGATACCAGTAGACCCCCATAGCTGTTTTCGCCCGACTCCCGAAAACGGATGGGTAGCCATATTCGGTCCATAGCCAAAAACTGTGGCTAGATCCAGCCTATTGGCATCAATGGGGAATTTACAAGGCTCCCCTTTCTGTTCCTGGGACACTTTTCTTTCTCTTCCATCAAGGAAGCCTGGATGTCAGCAAACCTCCTGGAATACTACTCATACATAGAAGAGCTTCAAGATGCTTCCAAAGGGAATAATAATAATAATAATAATAATAATAATAATAATAATAATAATAATAATAGTAATATATTATATAATATTGTTTATTATTATTGTTGTTGTTGTTGTTGTTGTTGTTGACACAACGACACAGTATGACACAGTAAACAAGAAAGATATGCTGGTTTTTGTATCACAAAATCACAAGTCGAACACTTCCCAAGTGTCTAGGACTGTGTGATGTATTTTCGGATGATGAGCGCAAATCCCAGTCGGGTGGCCTTTTGCAGTTGGCAGATAGTAATTTTGTCAATGCCTATTATTTCCAAATGCAAGCTGAGATCTTTTGGCACGGCACCCAATGTGCCCATCACCACCGGGACCACATGCACTGGTTTCTGCCAGAGTCTTTGCAGTTCAATCTTGAGGTCCTGATAGCGGCTGAGTTTTTCCTGTTGTTTTTCGTCAATGCGACTGTCACCTGGGATGGCGACATCAATGATCCAAACCTTTTTCTTTTCCACAACTGTGATGTCTGGTGTGTTGTGTTCCAGAACTTTGTCAGTCTGGATTCGGAAGTCCCACAGTATTTTTGCGTGCTCATTTTCCAAGACTTTTGCAGGTTTGTGATCCCACCAGTTCTTTGCTGCTAGGAGGTGGTACTTGAGGCATAAGTTCCAATGAATCATCTGGGCCACATAATTGTGCCTCTGTTTGTAGTCTGTCTGTGCAGTTTTCTTACAGCAGCTGAGGATATGATCAATGGTTTCGTCGGTTTCCTTGCACAGTCTGCATTTTGGGTCATCAGGTGATTTTTCGATCTTGGCCTGAATTGCCTTTGTTCTGATGTCTTGCTCCTGGGCTGCAAGGATCAGGCCTTCTGTCTCCTTCTTCAGGGTCCCATTCGTGAGCCACAGCCAGGTCTTCTCCTTATCAGCTTTTCCTTCAATTTTGTCAAGGAACTTTCCATGCAATGCCTTGTTGTGCCAGCTGTCAGCTCTAGTTTGTAGTGCGGTTTTCTTGTACTGATTCTTTGTCTGCTGTGCTTTGAGGGTTATTATTATTATTATTATTTTATTATGACACTTTCTGGAGAAAGGCACCATCTCACAGGAAGGGAGGGAGGGGCATATGCAAAGGCAAAGCCACATAGGCAAAAGTTCACTATTTTCTGGCTTATGGTCCCTTCAATATGAGTCTCCACTGCCATACAATATGAGATAAGCAAATCAGGTAATCTGGGATCAGATCCTGGAATATGTCTAGAAGGGGCCTGTGAAGTGCTTTAGCTCTAGATGCCTGCATGGAAGAGGATGGGACTCGGGGTCTGTCTACACTGGCCACAAAACCCACATTGGACCGGACGTCACTCCTAGTCACTCCAAAATGTTTATGGACTTCTGCGTTAACAGAAGTCAAGGAATGTCTGGAGTTTCCCCAAAGTTTAATGGTAGCCTGGTACACTGGGATTCTTTCAAAGCTCCATTTCTTTATTGTGGTTAATACCTGTTTACAAACTACCCGTCCGCATTTCCTTTTTGTTCTTTAAAAGTCCCTTTTCTTTAATATTCCAGGTGAATAAATGCTCGTCTGCTTCTCTTTTTGTGGCCCAGCTGGTGCATTCTCAAAAGAGGACAGATGTGGGTTTTGAAAGCAGGAGGTTTTTCAAAGTGCTGTCAAAATGGAAGGAAATACTTTGGAGCCTTTTCCTATATATGTGATTGAGACGGGTATGATCCAAGACAGAAGGATGATCCTCGTTTGGAAAGAAAGGGGCGGGAGGGGAAAACACCCCTGAACACTATCTTTGTCTTATTATTCAGGTTTAATTATGCAGATTTCATGGTCATTAATTTCAATATACATGAATACATCTGCTAAATGGCTAGAAGGCCCTATTCAATTACATCCCGGCTCTGGTTGTTTTGTGAAAGTGTGTGGATGTGTATCCCGCAGCATGGAGACAAAGAGTCAAACAAATAACCCATTCTAGGGTTTCAACAAAGCAAATAATATGCTTAAAACCAGGTATCATTTCTCATAATTATAAAATGGGAATGAGTTGGATGAATATCCCAGCGTGTTTTCTTCCCCGTTTTACCTTATTGCCTCCTTCCAGAAATGCATTAAAGCTACAAATAGAGAACACAACGCGTATTATTCAAAGACATGCTTGCGTAAAAGCGGCACTCTTTATTTTGGGTTACAAAGAGGCCATAGGCGTTTTAATTCTCTATCAATATTTGCAACACTCTTATCAAGGTAAGCTGCATTTATAATCTTACATATGTGTTTATTTATTGTTTTTAGTTATTGATATGTGTTTTAATTTTTTATACTCTGTTTCTGTGTTGGGCTCAGCCCCATGTTAGCCGCCACGGGGAGATGGTTGCGGGATAGAAAAATAAAATATAATAATAATAATAATAATAATAATAATAATAATAATAATAATACAGTAGAGTCTCACTTATCCAACATAAACGGGCTGGCAGAACGTTGGATAAGCGAATATGTTGGATAATAAGGAGAGATTAAGAAAAAGCCTTTTAAACATAAATAGGTTATGATTTTACAAATTAAGCACCAAACATCATGTTAGACAACAAATTTGACAGAAAAAGTAGTTCAATACGCAGTAATGCTATGTAGTAATTACTGTATTTATGAATTTAGCACCAAAATATCACGATGTATTGAAAACATTGACTACAAAAATGTGTTGGATAATCCAGAACGTTGGATAAGCGAGTGTTGGATAAGTGAGACTCTACTGTATCTTGTTTGCTGTGTCATACAATAAAATAATAAAACTTTATTTGGGGGACTCAGGGTGGATTCCAACATAAAATGGCAAACATTCAATGCCTCCATAAACAAACAAATACTAAACATAAAAAATTCCAGAGAAACCGCACATATAAAAATAAAATTAAAACCTCACATCAATTTAAAGTCTAACATCAATAAATTAAACCTAACATCAATAAATTAAACTAGGTGTAGTCAAACAAAATTATATAAAAATTATATAAAAATCCAAACAAGGATCCAAATTAGTTTACAACAGCCAACTAGAGTTGTTGTTGTTGTTGTTGTTGTTGTTGTTATTATCATTATTATTATTATTATTTATCTACAGTCAGTTCCATGTGGTTAGGGGTGCAGGACCCCATCATGAAAGTGGGAAACCTTGAGTAAAAAGGGTTTTTTAAAAAATTCTGAGAACACTTCTCTGGGAATCTCTAAGTGCATAGTATTGCAACACCTCATAGAAAAATATTCCTCCCACAGGTCATCCTCTCTCTATGCTGCATTCATAGACTTCAGACCAGCTTTTGATTCTATCTCCCATACCAAACTATGGGGGAAACCTGGGTCCATCTCAACAGACACATGACTCCTGCAACTAATCTGCATACTCCATGAAGGAACTACTTTGAAAATAAGATGCAGTCCCCAGGGCCACCTGACCAATGCGTTCGCATCACCATTGCGCATGCCTAGGCACTGCTCCTTCATATGCATTTATGTTGATCATAGGCAGAGCCGTCCCGAGGTAATTTTCGGGAGTAGGCGACCAGAATTTTGGCACCCCCCACAAACAAATCGCTAAAAAATACCAGTGCCAGACCCCTGGAGAGCACGGATGCCCCAGTCACCCATCTGCGGGGGCAATTGGAATGCCTGCGCATGCGCACAGGCCCATCGACCATGCTTTTTGGGTGATGGGCCTGTGCACGTGTGCAGGCCGAAGCAATCAACCCTATTGGAAGGCCTGCGCACACGCACAGGCCCATCACCCAAAAAGCATGGTCGATGGGCCTGTGCGCATGCGCAGGCCTTCCAATCGACCGTGCGGTCGATTGCTTCTTCCTGCGCATGCGCACAGGCCCAGCTCCCAAAAAGCGTGGTTGATGGGCCTGTGCACATGAGCAGGCCTTCCAATCACCCTCGTGGACACGGAAGGCCTACCCGTCCGCGCAGTCGATTACCTGGCGCTTCATGGAGTGATTGCTCAGGCCTGGCACCGTGTGGAGCAGCCTAGGCAGGCTGGGACTCCAGGCGCACGCGGGGGCTCCTCAACAGCGCCCCCGGTAACAATGCGCCACAAGCGAACGCCTAATTGGCCTCACCGGTGGACCGTCTCTGATCATAGGTATGCACAATGCTCAGACATGTTGTGCATGGTTGCACATTTTGCACGAGGCAGATGTACCTGCACAACAGATTGTGTGACACTGCAATTTATTAATGAGACAGTGTGTGCATGTGCAACTGCCACATAAATCCACGGCATAATTTTACACTCCCGTTCTGTGTTTTAGGATCTTGATCATGGTTTGTACAGAATGGAGACTCAAAACCACGGATCCTCAAACTTTTTAAGTGAAGGGTCGGTTCACGGTCCCTCAGACTGTTGGGGGACCGGACTATGATGAAATAGTCCAAAATTAGGATTGTTGTTGTTGTGTGCCTTCAAGTTGTTTCAGGCTTAGGTCAACCCTAAGTCTAAAGTTGAGGACAGGGGCCAGGTAAGTGACCTTGGAGGGCCGCATCTGGCCCGCGGGCCTTAGTTCGGGGACCCCTGCTCAAGACAAATACAAATACAGTGTTCACTAGGGAAACAAAATGTTGAACTGAATATGCATTCAGTTAAGGAAGCATAATACGTGCGCTTAAAATTCAGTCGGCTGTGGCTGCTGAGCATGGCAAAAAATATAGGTCTGCTGGACAGAGGACAATTTCTTAAATGCTTTCCTTCCCAGACAAGATCTTCAGGAGGTCATTGTGCCATTTGATTAAGATGGTGTAATGCAAGCAGAACTCCACTGTTCCTGAGGATAAAATGAGTCACATTGGCTTAACACATCTCTGTCCCTTTTGACTTATAAGGCCAAGCCACGCTTCGCCACCCCCGGCTCTGAGGGATGTTCTGCTTTGGAGATTTTGCAAATAGGGAAGGACATCGTTTCCGTAGAAAAGCCTTTGACGCATGGCTTTTCACCTTCATGCTACCCTTCAGGTATCCCGGGGAGCCGAGGTTCGCACAGTTTCCTCTCACTTCAGAGTGCCTTCTTTTATTTGCAAGTCGTCTTAGAGCTGGAAGCAGTGGATATTATATTTTTATTCTCTTTCGCCATTGCTCAGCAAGGCAACTGAAGAGACATTGCCAAAATGCTCACACTCCACATCTCAAATTCACACTTTAAAATACAGAAGCATAACTGAACTACACAGCCATTTAAACTATCGAAGCACGGACAGTCAAAGCCATATTATATCACATGACTTTGGCCTTTGACACACATATTATTAGGAGGAGCTATAAATACTCAATGCCTAAAAGACGGCTTAAATAAAATTTCAAGTTCTTGCAACTTGTATTTGTGGGCTCTTAAACTTCTATCCATATTTTGCTGCAGGTATAACTAATGATTACTAATGAATATCAAAGAGGAAATTTGCAAAAGGAGGTTAGATATGAATATTAAAAAAGCAAAAATAAGGATCATGGGAAATTTAAATAATTTTAGGGAGGTTGATAAAGGCGTCCCAATGATTAAAAGTTTTCTACACGTTGGATTAGTCATCAACTGAAATGAAGTCAAGTCAATAAAGGAGCTGAGAGGGTAGCTATGAAGGAAGCAAATTACATCCTCAAGCATAAAGATATGTTATTTAGGATTCCCATTTTTATGCATTTCCATATATAGAAATCAGAATAAACATTTTCTGATTTCTTTATACACATATGTAACCAGTCAGTGGCGAAAGCTGATGGGTGAGAAAACTCAGCTAATGGAAAATAAAGTCCTGTAGGATAACATAGATTGTCAAAAAGAAAAATACGAAGGTTATCCACACACACACACTTGCTCTGGTAACATCTCCATGGAAATGTTGAACCATGAAGAAAACTGTGTGAATATACAAGTAGATTACATTTTGGAATTAAAAATGAACAAAGTATAGGAGAAAACATTTACCATATGCAGTTGAAAGCCACACCCACATACCACTTCTCAACATAGTTGCCATTCAAATCTAGGCACTTATCATAGCGATGAATGAGCTTGGCAACTCCTTCCCCACAAAACTCTGCCACTTGCTTCCTAAATGCAGCGTTTTGGCCACGATATGCAGCTACAGGAAGGGGTGACCGGCTGGTTGAGGACGCAAGTGGCAAAGTTTTGTGGGGAAGGAGTTGCCAAGCACATTCATCGCTATGGTAAATGACCGGCTGGTTGAGGACGCAAGCGGCAGAGTTTTGTGGGGAAGGAGTTGCCAAGCACATTCATCGCTATGGTAAATGACCGGCTGGTTGAGGACGCAAGCGGCAGAGTTTTGTGGGGAAGGAGTTGCCAAGCTCATTCATTGCTATGAAAAGTGCTTAGATTTGAATGGCAACTATGTTGAGAAGTGGTATTTGGGTGACCTCCCTTCATGCGATCCTTTCCCTTCTCTCTTTAGAGGAGATCCAGGTTTAAGGCAAGGGTTTAAGAAATCACAATTTCTGGGATCCTTTCCTTCTAGCGACTGTTTCTCTCCCCATACTCTATATGTACCTGAAAGAAACTGAAAGCAACCAGGTTTTCGACAGCCGTTGTTCTGTTGCTGCCGAAAAAAATTAGCAGCAGAGGCCATGCTGTTATGGGCATCCAAACCAACCAATCCGGCCGAAGACTTTTTTGGAAAATGGATCCACGCCCAAGCCTAGAAGGCAGTGAGAGAAGATTGAAATTGCATTACAAATGAATTGAGAGTAAGGAAGAAAACCAGGAAAATCAATAACTCAGGGGAGGTCTTGTCAGAGTATTTGCAGTGCAGCAGTAGTTGGATGGAAGCAGTGGAACACAGAACAAAGAGACACTTAGAGATGTTGGTAAAACTATTTACAAAGTTTTACCTTATGCAGCAATAATCAACACAAACAGACTTGCAGACAACAGACGAACACAGGACTGCTCTGTTCTCCAACAGAACTTGACTCGAACTCTAGGCAGACAGAACTCAACTGAATTGACACAATCGTTATGCACAAACACTTGTGTCTGGATACTCCCTAGTTCCAGCCACGCATCAAGGTCATCATAGCTTCTTGGTAATTAACTCTTTCCACACTATGGTACATTCTGGATGATGCAATCAGTTGCAATACAAGCATGGCACAAATTGCATTTAAACACTATCAATTTATTTATTTATTCATTTACAGCATTTATATTCCGCCCTTCTCACCCCGAAGGGGACTCAGGGCAGATCACATTACACATATAGGCAAACATTCAATGCCTTTTAACATAGGACAAAGACAAACAAATATAGGCTCTGAGCGGGCCTCAAACTCATGACCTCCTGGTCAGAGTGATTCATTGCAGTTAATTGCAGCTGGCTTGCTCTCCCGCCTGCGCCACAGCCCGGGCCTACAAATCCCACATTAACAGGTCTCTCTTTCATTACATCATGATAAGTTGAAGCCAACTTGATGGCTCACAAGAAGCAAGAACAAACACCATTTAGTAGCAACCTTTATTGTTAAAATTGTGACAAAACAGAGCTTTGGAAACAGGCGCTTATTATGGATAGCTGCCGAAAGCTAGTATTTTAACCAGCCTGATTGCTGCGTACAATTCAGCTGCATTTGGAGCCATTCTGTAAATACTAATTGTTTGTTTTTGCCAAATTAGATCTCTAATTTCCCTATTAAGGATGAGAGTAGTTAGTAGAAACCCTGAAGGGTATTTCAAATGCTCCTGTAATGATGGAAGTGGATCCTCTCTAGCAATGAAAGAAGATTGATTGGAGAAGACAAGGATGAGTCGGACGTGGAGTACTAATAAACACTCAGGTTTGATGAGCAATGGCTTACAATTTACAAATGAATGGGCAAGAGGCAAACCCACTGGTGACAGTTTTGCTCAGATGGAGGAGCAAATGGAGGCAAACGTCTTCCTCGTGTGATATGAAAGAAGCCAGAGCCTTGAAAAGTTTTCTTCAACTTCTAGAACCCCATTGCCAGGATGGAGCATTCCAAGAATTGGAGCTGCAAAAAGTTAACTTCCCCAAACTCCAGTGACAGATGGAATTACCAGGGCAACAGGCTCTCATTGTGTCCATTCCTTTGTGGGGAGAAAAAAGGGGTGTAAATAAACACCACCACCATCATCATAATTCCTTGATTAATCAGAGAAGATTCAAGCTGATTGATCAGTGATTGCCCAGTTTTAATGATCAATGATTTTTTTTGTGGGTCTAAAAATTATTTATTTATTTATTTATTTATTTATTTGCAGTATTTATATTCCGCCCTTCTTTCTCACCCCGAAGGGGACTCAGGGCGGATCACATTATAACACACATAGGGCAAACATTCAATGCCCATAAACACATCAAACAGAGACTGAGAGACACACGCAGAGGCAAGTTAACGTTCTCCTGAGGGGATGTTCGATTCTGGCCACAGGGGGGAGCAGCTGCTTCATCATCCACTCTGATGGCACTTCCTCATTCCAGGTCGTAAATTAGTTAATCTTGCCTCCCCACTTATAAGTGGTACCTTATCTCCTACTTGATAGATGCAACTATCTTTCGGGTTGCTAGCTCAGCAACGAGCAGGGGCTATTTTTTATTTTTAATTGACGGATGCTCACCCCGCCACGGGCTGGCCTCGAACTCATGACCTCATGGTCAGAGTGATTTAAGGCAGCTGCTCAACAGCTGCGCCACAGCCCGGCCCCATATTTCTAGCAATTTTTAAAAAAAAATCCTAAAAATCATTGAAGGACCCAAACATTCTGAAACTTGGTGGGCTTGCAGATGTAAATGTGTCCTCCAAGTGTGGCCATTTTCATCCCAATAGCCATAAAAATGACAGCAAGAGAAGTCTCTCCAGGTCCCCCATTGTCGCCAATAGGCTGGATTGTCCTGTTTTGTCTTGCAAGAACAGCCTTAAGACACTGTGGTACTTACCATTTACTTAAATGAAAACTGCTTTACTTCAGCAAAACATAAAGTACAGCACACTCAGTGGAATAATGCAAAAGGAAGAAAGGAAGTCTTAGGGCAAATGCAGTTCTTAGTCTCTGATACAGTCCCTAATCAAATAGCAGTCTTATTTCAGACAAAGAAACAGCAATAAATCCAGATGCAGACTCGGAGCAGGCACACGGGGAGCGAAGGCATTAGAGTCAGTTTGTTACCAGCAAGAGTGGGCTGCACCTGATTCTGCTTTATAGCCCTGAGTCCCCTCACAGCGGCTAGTGCAGTTCCCAATTACTCACCTGCATTTCTGGCAGCTATTCTAGCTGAATGACGTCTCTGCTCTGTTTCCTTTCGCCTCTCCTGAAATGTGGGTACTTGTAAAATTTCCTCCTCAGACTCCAACTCACTCTCAGATTCATGAAAACTTTCCTGCTCCCCTTCCTCTTCTGAAGAAGAGGAATCCCTAACACGGATCTTCCCAGAATGGAAATGGAACTTCCAGCTGATGGGTCATGGAATGGGCTTGTGCAGTGGCGCAGGCTGGAGAGTAAGCCAGCTGCAACCAGCTGCAATGAATCACTCTGACCTGGAGGTCATGAGTTCAAGGCCCGCTCGGAGCCTATGTTTGCCTTGTCTTTGTTCTATGTTAAAAGGCATTGAATGTTTGCCTATATGTGTAATGTGATCCGCCCTGAGTCCCCTTCGGGATGAGGAGGGCGGAATATAAATGCTGTAAAATAAATAAATATTTTCCCCTCCTGATTTTAGGAATTTCCCAGTAAACAGAATGGGGGTTGGGCAGTTGAAGATGGGACCAAAATTGGACAATTTTTTACCAAATCATACACCCCTACCAGAAAGGTTTATGTCTATTAAATTATAAGGGAGAGAGATGTGACCGAGCTTTGGAGACATCACAGCACATCTTAAGGCAAAATTCTAAATTGGAGGAAATTCTAATTTTCATTGAATTATAGAATTGGAAGATACTACCTGGGCCATTTAGTCCAACCTCCTGCTATGCAGGAAAAGCACAACCAAATCACCCCCGACAGGTGCTTTGGGAAAAAATCCAATTCAATTTGACCTATAAGCTTTCAAACATCTACAGCTATGCTTTGGTGAGCATTGGATACTTTGAAGAGATTGGCATTCTTAAGCAGAGAAGGGAAACTAATGCATTGTCTTTTGGCAAAGGGATTTGGAAGGTGCCAAATGACACATTCCACTTCAGCAAGCTTTGGAGGAGGGAATGATACTCTCGAATGAAGAGGGAGGGTTAATAAATGGCTGAGACACTGAGGAAATGAATGAATGCCCAGAATCCAAGATGAATGTGTAGCGAGAGAACTAGAGTAGAAGAACGGATGGGGTCAAGAAACTGATGGAATATGTACAGCTTGGAAACGAACCATGTGCACTTGTAAAACAGTAGACAACTAGGCAGATCAAGGTTTTTGTAATATTTGCTGTGAAACATTTACATTGCAATATTTATCAGTCTGTCCCAGTGGAAACAAAACAATCCCAGTTTTGGAGAAATCTGACAGTACAAATTTGAAGAGGAAATATGAAGTCTTATACTGGCGTAAAGATCAATGTTGGTATTTACATTGCTCTTGGATTTTGCTGTTTGAAAGAAATGCATTCAAGCTTTTTAAACATTTTTGTTTTCTTCTGACAAGCTTCCAAAGGATGTCTTATGCATCTAGGATTCTTTCCCATGAGATTTCTCAGGGCACCTTTTCCGGGAAACTTCCTCCTCACCCGATATCAGGACAATTAAAACAATCAAAGACTTATTTGCATCCCCTGTTGTGGTTCAGTCTGATGATGAAAGGGGATTTGGGTTTGAGCAGTCTGTTCCAGGAAATGTGGAACAGCAGTTTGTCCCTGGGAATGTTGACATTTCTGAAATGCAGGTGGATTCGGAAAGTGTTGATGGCTTAGAAAACAGACAGAACAGGGGAATGTGGATAGCTCTAAAGTTTGCGATAAGGATGACCTTTCACGGGAGTCTGAGAATTGTCAATATCAACAAAGCCCAGATTCAAACTATGAGGTCATAGTTTGAATCTGGAATATTGGGGAAAATTTTGGAAAGAAAAATTAAAATATATGGCCGCAACTGATATCAGAGAGAACTGGTACAAGATGCAATATAGGTGGTACTACACGCCAGAAAAACTATCAAAATTTAATAAAAAGAAATCTAATATGTGCTGGAAATGCGGGAAAAAAAATTGGGACATTTTTTCATCAATGGTGGTCCTATGAGAAAATTAAAGAATATTGGAAGACTGTTCACAAAATGACACAATAAATTGTAGAAATTAAATTTAAATCAGAACCGGAAATGTATTTATTACGTTTTACGAACGCAAAATTTAAGAGAAACGAAGATAAAATATTTTTTTATTTAAGCACAGCGGCAAGATTGCAAAGATCTGGAAAGGAAAAAGACTCCCAACCCCCGAAGAATGGATAATAACAATACTAGACATAGTCCACAACACAAAAAATAAGAGAAGGGAAAAACAAAACAGACTGGACAAACTTTATAAAATTCCTAACAAAAAGAAGAATGGATTTTATGATAGACCTGTCTAATATATAAAGTAGATTAAACGGAGTACATAAAGACACAATTAATGAAAGAGGCAACTCCGAAGCCAAGATAACCCGGGTTTTTTTTTCTCTCTTTTCTTCTTTTTTTCCTTTTTTTTTGGTCTTTTTTATTTCTATTTCTATGTTTATTTTTTCCTCTTGATACTTTCCCACTTTTCTATTGATATATTGTTCCACCACTTTCAATGTATCATGTTTCACTATAAAATACATTATATATATATATATATATATATATATATATATATATATATATATATATATATATCTCAACAAAGCCCAGATGGGAACGAGGGGGATGAATTTGTGTTAGACAGGGATTCCAGGTTGAAGTTGAAATCAGGCCCCAGACGCTCCATGAGAATTGGAGGCAGGCGTGGAGGAGCTAGAGCCCAGAGGAATGTGTTTCTAGTTTGCAAGGAGGATTTAAAGGAGATGTATTTTGGAAAGATTTCAGTCAGAGCAACATCGCTGTTGGAGATTCAACTCTTGCTTAGTTTCGGTTCATGCCTCATCTCATTTTTGGAATCTGTGTTTGGATTATACTTTTGAAGCTCATGTTTTCTGGTTTCTTCAGAATTCCCTTGCTATTCTTGGGACTCTGTACAGTAGAGTCTCACTTATCCAACATAAACGGGCCGGCAGAACGTTGGATAAGCGAATATATTAGATAATAAGGAGAGATTAAGGAGAAGCCTACTAAATATCAAATTAGGTTATGATTTTACAAATTAAGCACCAAAACATCATGTTATACAACCAATCTGGCAGAAAAAGTAGTTCAATACGCAATAATGCTACGTACCCTGTTTCCCCAAAAATAAGACAGCCCCAAAAAATAAGACCTAGTAGAGGTTTTGCTGAATTGCTAAATATAAGGCCCCCCTGAAAGTAAGACCTAGCAAAGTTTTTGTTTGGAAGCATGCCCGGCACCCGCCAAACAAAACACCATAGCATGCAGGACTGGTAAATGTACATACCAGCTGTATATGGAAATAATGGTAGTAACAAGAAATTCTTGACAGAAGTCAGTTTGTCTGGTTTAGTTATGTTGGTTTGTGATGACAACTACTGTACAGTATAGAATAAATGTTCATTTTTTTGTTCAACAATAAATGTGAATTATTCTTCATGGAAAAATAAGACATCTCCTGAAAATAAGACCTAGCGCATCTTTGGGAGTAAAAAATAATATAAGACACTGTCTTATTTTCGGGGAAACACGGTAGTAATTACTGTATTTACGAATTTAGCACCAAAATATCATGATATATTGAAAACATTGAGTACAAAAATGCGTTGGATAATCCAGAACGTTGGATAAGAGAGTTTTGGATAAGTGAGACTCTACTGTACTTTTATCTACAAACACCCTGAACTGTGTTTTATGGATTGCACTCTCAATTGGATTATTGCTTTCTTTACTGCTTTTTATTAAGTTTTGCTATTCTTTGTCAATAAACTAAAAAACTCAGCAGGAAGCTCTGGTGTGGACTGGTCCATGAGGTCACGAAGAGTCGGAAACAACTTAACGAGTAAAGAAGAAGAAACCTGGACATAAAAGCTGTAGTAGCTATAGGAGAATTTGCAGGGCAGAGCCGTCTGCTGTGACATTATGATGCACCCCACAACATCCCATTGTTTATTTTGTTTACTGTTTCCACGAACAAAGGTAAAGCTAGACGTGTGACAATAAATGCCACAGATTGTGTCCCATCGCAAAATGCCTTTGTAATTAGCATGTTATTTCCCCCCAAATATAACTGAAGCAGCATCAGCAAAACGTATTATATATATGCTGCTAAAATAATATACAAATTGTTTAAACATCTTTTGGGAGGGAAGAAGAGAAATCTGATTTGAGTCAGTCTGATGCTTCAAGAAAATTAGACTCTGCTGTCATGTTGTCTTCTTCATCATCATTTTAATCTATTCTGGGATGTCAGCTTTTCTGTTTCCATTTGATGGGTCATCTGATTTATGACAGAGCTAGAAGGGGGAAAATCAGCTTTCTTGTTCACTGGTGAGAAGCCAGAAGGCTCTCGATGTTTTCTTTAAGGTCAGTTGATATGTCAGTAGCCGGAGGGTACAATAGAATCCATCAGTTAATGCCGAACTTAATAGAAATCACTTGGTATCACTTGATATTATGTTTCATGTACTAGAGAGAGAAGTGGGTCAATACTTGACATGCTGTTCTTCATCCACCTCCACAAATTTCCACTTACCTGGTCTCCAGGCTAGGTAAGGGACATCTTCAATATTTTCCAACTCTGAATTCGCCTAATTGCTTCACTTCTTAGGTCTGAAGTGAAGCCAATCCATTAACAATGGTTCCTGTTTCATGTTCTTCACCATAGCTTGTGGGAGACGAACTTTCATTTTCTCCACTAACAACATGGGCTCACTCACTGGAAAGCCATTGCAGATGTACCACCGGTCAACAACAACCTTGATGAGAATGTGCACACTGTTATATTACTGTCTGCGCAAGTTGTGGTTGGATGGTATTTGATTCATGTACAGGCATGTCCATGAACAAAAAACAAAAACAAAACAATGGAAGCAAGGGATCATTTTGGCACATCAATAGCTAAGAATGTGAGAAGAGCCGTCCCACATCAGACCAATAGCCTCTAGTCGTGAATTCTGTTCCCTCCATTGGCTAATTATATCTTCTGCAAAATGGAAAAAAGGAAAAGTATGGTATATAATATAAAGTAAGTTATGTTATAGTTCTATATTTCTATAGTGATATAGTCACTTATATATTATGACTAGCTGTGCCCGGCCACGTGTTGCTGTGGCGAAGTATGGTGGCATGGGAAATAAAGTATTGAGGAATTGGTGGTAGTTAAGGTAAAGGGTAAAGGTTTTCCCATGACATTAAGTCCATATTAAATGGGTTATATAGCTGTGTGGAAGGGCCTTGAGTCTACACTGCCATATAATCCAGTTAAAATCAGATAATCTGTATTTTATAGGCAGTGTTGAAGAGGCCTAAGTGAGGCCTAACTCTGCCTGTCCCCTGGGCTGAGTGGGTTGCTAGGAGACCAAGTGCCTTCTAACTGGCAGCACTTGGATAAAAACAATTATTCCTCTCCCTCTAATTAAGACTTTATTTTTCTTGTATTTTTCTTGTATGGACGTAGAGGCGTGGATGAGGGGTTGTGCTGCCAAGTTTAGTGTTTCTGGGATGTGTAGTTTTGTTGTTTTGTCCTAGGCCAAAATGTCATTACGCTTTTATATATATAGATTGACCATAACTCCGTTCCTGTGGTTTACACAATGAATAATGGTAGACTTATGTATAGTATCAATATCAATATAACAAACCACGTATAATCCAATGTCCAATTTCAACAAATATAATTGTTGGTACATAAAGTAGTCTTATTAAAGTCTTGATAATATTCTCAAGGTTTGTAACACTCTGCTTCAAAATCAGTCATTGGTTTGGGGGGAGGGGGGGAATCAAAATTCAGTTCGCTTACACTTGAAAATTACCTTGGGCTGGCCCTGCTTGTTGTTGTGCCTTTCGTGGGTAGTCAGCCTCTCCCCTTCCAACATCCCCGTTGCCTTGGCACCATAAGAGGGTTTTGCGAGACTAATTGCCCTTGTTGTAACAGTGTAGTAATGGCGAGGCCGCAAACCATATTTTAGTTCTTGGGGACCACTGGTGGTCCATGGACCACAGGTTGGGAACTACTTCTCTAGTATAATGAATTTACCATTTTAATAGGCCACAAGACACACACAGTAGTGGAAAACATTTTTGAAAACCAAAACTGAACTTTATGTGGGCTTCTTGCATTATTTTTCATTATTCCATATGATCCTCAGAATTTCCTACGGAATAAATACAACCTAGAGACTTGACCCAGTTGTCTTAACTTTATCTGCATTGCAATCAATAGGATGCATTAGAAAAAGGAATAATGCATCCATTTGCTGTGTTAGAAACTCTACCTTAACAAGAGATGTCTCAGGGAAGATCCACCAGAATGCATTCATTGTCTACACAAATCGGTTGTCTTTGCGAAATAAACAGCCGAAGGTTGTGTGGGAGATTGTATTAAATTAGCAGAAATGGGCTTCCATATCCCTGGAATCATCTCAGGTAGCTAATTGCTGTTAATATGCCTTCCATTACACTCACCATGACAACATATTTGATGGTGGAAGAATAGATGGTAGGAACCAGCCTTGAACAAAATTGCAGTTTTGTGCTGTACGACTGGGTTCATTTGAAACTCTTAAGAGTTATTCTTCCTTGTAAATTAATGACCTTAACCTTTCTGCAAATTACTAAGCACAAAGCTCTCAAGGAAACAAATGTAATGATAAAAAATATTTTTTTTTTATCATTTAAGAGGCACAGAGATTCTGTTAAAGAACAGAAAACAAGTTATCTCTCTCCATTAATGGCACTTCTGTTGTGGTGGGCAACTGTTTTTCTTTGGATATTTTTAGCATACGGTTCCCATTATCTATAACTGGCATCCACAAAGTGACTTATGGGAGTTTGCTTTTCTCCCATTATGATTATTATGAGGGTTGAATGAAAAGCAATGCTTCCACCTTCGTAACTCCTCGACAGATGGCAGTCCTGGTCTGCAGCAGGTCCTGGCTTGTTCAGTAGACTCTCCTCTACAGTTAGTTCCATTTGGCAGGAAGCCTTAGCACTGAACAGTTGTGTTGTTAAAGTGTGAAGTATGGACCCCTGCACAGATGGTTCCATTTGGTGGGAAGCCTTAGCATTGAACGGTTGTGTTATTAAAGTGCAAAGTATGGAACCCTGCACAGACGGTTCCATTTGGTGGGAAGCCTTAGCATTGAACGGTTGTGTTGTTAATGTGTGAAGTATGGAACCCTGCGCAGATGGTCGGTCAATGTGACTTAAGCAACTCGCAGTCATTGAATTCTTGACCGCAGAAGGTGTCACCCCAAAGGAGATTCATCAGAGAATGCAAGCTGTTTATGATAATTGTGTTGATGTGAGTCCTGTGCGTTGTTGGGTGAGTAAGTTTAAAGATGTTGAGGTGGGAACATCTGACTTGCGTGAGAAACAAAGAGTTGGACGTCCTGTGACAACAACCACCGGGCTTCACAAGCAAAAGGTTGATTGATTCAGGACAATTGTCATATCACTCAGAGAGAAATTTCAAGCATCATCGGCATTTCACAAGAATGTGTGAGTCTCATTATTTCTTTGCTTGGATATCGGAAGATCTGTGCACGATGGGTCCTGTGAGATGCCGGTTGCGGAAACAGAGTGTCGACTTCTTCCGTGACGGTTTCAGAAATCTTGTTCATCGTTGGCAGAAATGTATCCAATGGTCTGGTGATGATGTGGAAAAGTGAATAGTGGTAGTTAAAGAGCATATTCTAAGGATTATTTCTGCATTTGATTTATTAAAATATTCACATCTAAACCCAAGTAACGAAGGTGGAGGCATTACTTTTCATTCAACCCTCGTACTACTACTACTACTACTATTATTATTATTATTATTATTATTATTATTATTATTATTATTACAGTAGAGTCTCACTTATCCAACACTCGCTTATCCAACATTCTGGATTATCCAACGCATTTTTGTAGTCAATGTTTTCAATATATAGTGACATTTTGGTGCTAAATTTGTAAATACAGTAATTACTACATAGCATATTGAACTACTTTTTCTGTCAAATTTGTTGTATAACATGATGTTTTGGTGCTTAATTTGTAAAATTATAACCTAATTTGATGTTTAATAGGCTTCTTCTTAATCTTTCCTTATTATCCAACATATTCGCTTATCCAACGTTCTGCCGGTCCGTTTATGTTGGATAAGTGAGACTCTATTATTATTATTATTATTATTATTTTATTATGACACAGCAAACAAGATAGATATGCTGGATTTCATATCACAAAATCACAAGTCTAACACATCCCAAGTGTCTAGGACTGTGTGATGTATTTTCGGATGATGTGTGCAGATCCCAGTAGGGTGGCCCTTTGCAGTTGGCAGATAATAATTTTCTCAATGTCTATTGTTTCCAAACGCCAGCTGAGATCTTTTGGCACGGCACCCAGTGTGCCCATCACCACCGGGACCACCTGCACTGGTTTCTGCCAGAGTCTTTGAAGTTCAATCTTGAGGTCCTGAGAGCGGCTGAGTTTTTCCTGTTGTTTTTCGTCAATGCGACTGTCACCTGGGATGGCGACATCAATGATCCAAACCTTTTTCTTTTCCACAACTGTGATGCCTGGTGTGTTGTGTTCCAGAACTTTGTCAGTCTGGATTCGGAAGTCTCACAGTATCTTTGCGTGCACATTTTTCAATACTTTTGCAGGTTTGTGATCCCACCAGTTCTTTGCTGCTGGGAGGTGGTACTTGAGGCATAAGTTCCAATGGATCATTTGGGCCACATGGTTGTGTCTCTGTTTGTAGTCTGTCTGTGCAATTTTCTTACAGCAGCTGAGGAGATGATCAATGGTTTCGTCGGTTTCCTTGCACAGTCTGCATTTTATTATTATTATTAATAATAATATAATATAATATAATATAATATAATATAATAATTAATTATTATTATTATTATTAATTCATTTTTATCCCGCTTTGCTCCTGTGTGTGGCAAAAAAAAAATAGAATATATGATTTCCATTGTACCATAGAATGCACAGAATGTACCACGAGAGAATCCTATAAGGTTAAGTTTGATGTCCCTCCATTAATTACTTTAAAAATGTCCTGGTATTTCTCTCCCATTAATGTAATTAGTATTACACTGGCCGAACTGAGAAGAGCACAGCAGGGACACTCTTGGCATCCCACCGGCACTTCATCAAAAGGATGTTCTGATATAAGACTACATCTCCATGGCCTTCTCTGTGATTTCGCCCGTCCTTTTCTCTTCTCACTTTCTATTTTTCATTCTCTAGAATGTGTCTTGGATGACAACAGCCTGGTGGGGCGGCTGTGATATTCCACATTCCTTAATGACAAACTGAATAGGAAACACCTCGGTGAACACTTGACTCTTTGCCTTTAATATTAATGGAGTCATAGAAAAGAGAGAAAGGGGAAGATTTCATTACTACCCATGGCATATTGAGAACATTTTCGGGGTGAACAACATTAGGCCACATTTACTGCCCAGCTGTCGATATGCGACACGGCGATCCCGTCCCGGATGTAAGAGACAATGGGCCCGGCTTGCCAACGTGGCTTCGGGGCCAAACACATGAAGTTTTAATTATGCGCAGTTTGAAATATTGATGTTCTCACATTTCCTTATTCCTGTTCAGAAATGAGATAAAAGTTCTTTTGAAACCCGATGACAAAAAAACATTTGATACCGACACCATGGCATTGTGGAGCAGTGAGCTAATTAGCCTGAGTGAATATTTATTTGGTTGCATCACTGCTTTCCAGACTTAGGGACACCTCGAGGATTGAGAGAGAGATTGAGAGAGTCATTTAAAAGGAATTGCCTTAAACTGATGAGCAACATAAAGAGCAGCTTATCTTTTTTTTCCTTTCTTTCTGTAAATCTTGCTTCAAAATGCAAGTTGAACTCTCTGCTTTACACTCCACAATTGTGCCTGAGTGTGTTGAACTACAAGACATCAAAAACTATAGTAAAACCTTGGGATAGAGAACCTTACATTTTAGGGAAGGGATTGAAACAAGGTTTAGTTCAGATCTTATATTACATAGAGAGATTCTTCTTCTTCTTCTTCTTCTTCTTCTTCTTCTTCTTCTTCTTCTTCTTCTTCTTCTTCTTCTTCTTTCCAATGAATCATTTGGGCCACATAGTTGTGCCTCTATTTGTAGTCTGTCTGTGCGATTTTCTTACAGCAGCTGAGGATATGATCCATGGTTTCATCGGTTTCCTTGCACAGTCTGCATTTTGGGTCATCAGCTGATTTTTCGATCTTGGCCTTGATTGCCTTTGTCCTGATGTCTTGCTCCTGGGCTGCAAGGATCAGGCCTTCTGTCTCCTTCTTCAGGGTCCCATTCATGAGCCAGAGCCAGGTCTTCTCCTTATCAGCTTTTCCTTCAATTTTGTCAAGGAACTTTCCATGCAATGTTTTGTTGTGCCAGCTGTCACCTCTAGTTTGTAGTGCGGTTTTCTTGTACTGATTTTTTGTCTGCTGTGCTTTGAGGAGTTTCTGATTTTTGACTTCAATCAAAGCAGGTTCTTCACTTTGCTTTCCATCTTCTGCCAGGGCATGTTCTTCTTCTTTGACTACTTATTTTACTTGTAAGAGTCCTCTGCCACCAGATCTTCAAGGCAGATATAGCCGATCAACATCACTGCGAGGGTGCAGTGAATGATGAATGGTCATGAGTTTTCTTTTTTTTTTCTGTCCAAATTGTCCAGTTCCCTCTGTGTCCAGTTTATAATGCCAGCAGTATATCTTATGACAGGTATGGCCCAGGTGTTTATGGCCTTGATGGTGTTGCCTCCATTGAGCTTGATTTTGAGAATTTTTCTGACCCTTTGTGTGTATTCTTTACTGACCACAGTCTTCACATGTTCATGCTTGATGTTGTCCAACTGTAATATGCCCAGATATTTATAGGCCTCTGGCTGGTGACACTTTATCGTTTGGCCATTAGGCATATTTATACCCTCACTTTCAATGATTTTTCCCTTCTTCAATGCCATTGTCGAACATTTGTCCAAGCCAAACTCCATGCTGATATTAGTGCTAAAAATTCGGACAGTGTTGGTCAGAGACTGGATTTCAGTTTCCGTTTTCCAATACAGCTTCAGGTCATCCATGTACATCAGATGCGAAATTTTGTGAGAATTCTTAGATGTTTGATAGCCGAGATTTGTTTTTTGTAAGATTGTTGACAGAGGGATCATGGCAATAATGAAAAGCAGAGGGGCCAATGAGTCTCCCTGGAAAATTCCTCTTCTGATGTTGACAAGTCCATAGCTTTCATTTCCGACAAACAGTTCAGTTTTCCAGTGCTCCATCATGTTTTCAATGAAGGTGCCAACGTTTTTACAAATCCCGATGGCATCCAGGCACTTGATGATCCAGCTGTGTGGGAGTGAGTCAAAGGCCTTTTTGTAGTCAATCCACGTCATGTGAAGATGATGATGATGATGATGATGATGATGATGATTATTATTATTATTATTAGGGTTCTGGCAGGTTATTATAAGGAGATATGGTCTTTCAGGTGGTCTGGATAAATCTTCAAAAAACAAAATGCGTGTGCTCTGATTTGTGCATCTATAAACCACAGAAATAGGCAGTGGGGAAGTTGAGTCAGTGTGGGCCCGGCACAGAGTGTCGGTGAAAGCTGGAACTCAGTCCCGATATCTCAGAGAAGAAGGATTCCCAAAGCTGCCATTTGATTCAAGAGTGGCTTGACTTTGTCCTTCTTGGCTTCTGGAGACAGGTCTTAGGAAGCAGATAACTTTATAGAGACATTCAAACAGAAACTCTTTACTCTACATCCCAATTAAAATGAACTCAACTTTTAAGAGACATTTTAATCTTTTCAGACACCTACCCTGACATTTACGTAACTTGTTTAATGTTTTAGTACATCAGTCACACCAGGTTATATCAAGAACTTCTTCTCATCCCTTTTAGCAATTTTTCTATATTTCCTTTACACATGTGCATGTGTGCCTTCACACATGCACACTAATTTCAAAGCAGCACTGGTACAACTGTCATTTTCTAATTAATGATAATAAATAGTAATTAATCCAGTAAAACAAATCCTGCTCTGTTTCAAAATCTCAGGGCAGGGTATAGGCAACAACTCAATTTACAACATTATAAATGCCATAGATTTGGGCCCAACCACAGAATTATAACACTCTCATTCCACTTGTTTAAATGACTACCACCATCTCTTCTTGTCAACAGTTTGGTTGCTATAGCGGCAGGCAATGTATGCATTTTCAGAAACGGATGGTTCTGTGGGATTAGAGAATGTGGGCAGATCTTTTCATCCATTTCTTCTTAAAGGCAATAGAGAAGTGGCCGTCCAGTCTGGGATGTTAACACACCCAGACCCTGGAAAAATGACCCTTTGACTTCTTTCCCATGACATTTTGATCATGAATGAATCAGAACTTCAAGGAGAGGCAGTGACCCTTAGAAGGAATCACTCCCTAGTACGAGGGTTGAATGAAAAGTAATACCTTCACCTTTGTTACTTTGGTTTGGATGGGAATATTTTAATAAATCAAAAGCAGAAATAATCCTTAGAATGTGCTCTTTAACTACCACTATTCACTTTTCCACATCATCACCAGACAATTGGATACATTTCTGCCAACGATGAAAAAGTTTTCTGAAGTCGACACTCTGTTTCCGCAACCAACGTCTCACAGGACCCATTGTGCACAGATCTTCCGATAGCTGAGCAAAGCAATAATGTGACCCACAAATTCTTGTGAAATACCGATGATGCTTGAAATTTTTCTCTGAGTGATACGACGATCGTCCTGATTCAATCTGTCAACCTTTTGCTTGTGAAACTCGGTGGTTGCTGTCAAAGGACGTCCGACCCTTTGTTTGTCACTCAAGCCAGATGTTCCCACCTCAACATCTTTAAACTTACTCACCCAACGACGCACAGGACTCACATCAACACAATCGCCATAAACAGCTTGCATTCTCGGATGAATCTCCTTTGGGGTGATACCTTCTGCGATCAAGAACTCAATGACTGCACGTTGCTTAAGTCGCATTGACCGACTGTCTGCGCAGGGTTCCATACTTCACACTTTAACAACACAACCGTTCAATGCTAAGGCTTCCCCATCTGAGCAGGGTTCCATACTTTGCACTTTAACAACACAACCGTCCAATACTAAGGCTTCCCCGTCTGCGCAAGGTTCCATACTTCGCACTTTAACAACACAACCGTTCAATGCTAAGGCTTTCCCGTCTGCACAGGGTTCCGTATTTCGCACTTTAACAACACAACCGTTCAATGCTAAGGCTTCTCCGTCTGTGCAGGGTTCCATACTTCTCACTTTAACAACACAACCGTTCAATGCTAAGGCTTCCCCGTCTGTGCAGGGTTCCATACTTCTCACTTTAACAACACAACTGTTCAATGGTAAGGCTTTCCCGTCTGCACAGGGTTCCGTATTTCGCACTTTAACAACACAACTGTTCAATGCTAAGGCTTCTCCGTCTGTGCAGGGTTCCATACTTCTCACTTTAACAACACAACCGTTCAATGCTAAGGCTTCTCCGTCTGTGCAGGGTTCCATACTTCTCACTTTAACAACACAACCGTTCAATGCTAAGGCTTCTCCGTCTGTGCAGGGTTCCATACTTCTCACTTTAACAACACAACCGTTCAATGCTAAGGCTTCTCCGTCTGTGCAGGGTTCCATACTTCTCACTTTAACAACACAACCGTTCAATGCTAAGGCTTCCCCGTCTGTGCAGGGTTCCATACTTTGCACTTTAACAACACAACCGTTCAATGCTAAGGCTTCCCGCCAAATGGAACTGTAGAGGAGAGTCTACTGAACAAGCCAGGACCTGCCGCAGACCAGGACTGCCATCTGTTGAGGAGTTACGAAGGTGGAGGCATTACTTTTCATTCAACCCTTGTAAGTGGGGTCTAAACTGAGGTAGGTTTCATGCGGATAGGCCTTAAAATGACTGAAGACTGACCCTTTAAAGTTTCCCATTGTAGACAATGGGTCGAGTCTCTGCCAAATGAAAATAGTAAAACCTCTCCTGATTTGAGTAACTTCCCAGTAAACAGAATGAGCGGTGGGCTGAAAATGGACCCCAAAATGGCATGCCTTTTGACTGAATTGCACATCTCTAATGCTCATAGTCCATGGAGGTTTGAGCTTCTGTTAATTATTACAAGTCTGTTATTTATGTGTTACATGTGATTCTGGCCTCTCTATTGTTTGCCCGCAACAGACTGCCCTAGCTGCTGCTTTGAAGAAAAAGGATTCCAGAATGTTACCCCAGTAATGGCATGGTTTGCTCAAATAGCAATCAGTTCCCAATCAGAAAATCATGAAAAAAGATTAGGTAGCTATTGAAGGTGAGCCGCTCGAGAGATTATGGGGTGCTCCTTCTGATTGCACTTCAGTCAATGTGTTTCTGAATTCTCAAGCTTCCTTAAGCTTCTGAGATAATGGCTTTGAAGAGACCTTTGCTCTGAATTGCTATAATTTTGCTTAGTGAAGGAGGTACAAAAACAAAGGCATAAATCCTCAGCAATGCAATAAGAACATGAAGAGCTGAACAAACGGTAGTTATATGCTAAAAGGAAAATTAAAAGTACAATCAAACTGCCACATTTGTGGACTAAAATCTGGCATAGCATTTTTAAAAACTAACACAGTGATGACGATGACGACAACATCAAGAAGACCAAGACTCTAACATGGTTGAATATGACTATCTGTTTAGCTGCAAGATGGTTAGCAAAGCCATCTTTCCATCTCGTTGAGGTAGTAAAGGCATTGCAATTTTTAATCCAAACTTTAAAGGTCCTGAACCTATTTTGGTATATAGTGAATCACCAAGTATAGCTCTTTCAACATTCAAGTTCAGAGTAGATTCAATACTCCACAGCTGTTGGAGCCAACAACTACGGCTGCGTTCAGGTATCAAGTTTCCACTTGCTGGAATACATAGTCCATATTTCATAGAATAATAGAATCAAAATCAAATCAAATCACGTTTTATTGATGAGCATCTCTGGGGCTCAGAATCCAGCTAGGTTCATAGAATCATAGAATCATAGAATCAGAGAATAATAGAGTTGGAAGAGACCTCATGGGCCATCCAGTCCAACACCCAGCTGAGAAGCAGGAAATCTCATTCAAAGCACCCCCGACAGATGGCCATCCAGCCTCTGCTTCAAAGCCTCCAAAGAAGGACCCTCCACTACACTCCGTGGCAGAGAGTTCCACTGCTGAACAGCTCTCACAGTCAGGAAGTTCTTCCTGATGTTTAGGTGGAATCTCCTTTCTTTCTGTAATTTGAAGCCTAGTCTCCAGGACAGCAGAAACCAAGCTTGCTTACTCCTCCCTATGACTTCCCCCCACGTATTTATACATGGCCCTCATCGTGTATCCTTTCAGTCTTCTCTTCTGCAGGCTAAACATGCCCCGCTCTTTAAGCTGCTCCTCATAGGGCTTGTTCTCCAGATCATTTTAGTTGCTCTCCTCTGGACGCTTTCCAGCTTGTCAACATCTCCCTTCAATTGAGGTGCAAACAGTGTGATTCCACACTTGGTCTGACCAAGGCGGAATAGAATAGAGGCGTAGCATGACTTCCCTGGATCTAGATGCTATATTCCTATTGATGCAGGACAAAATCCCATTGGCTTTTTTTAGCCGCCACATCACATTGTTGGCTCATGTTTAACTTGTTGTCTACAAGGACTCCAAGGTTTTTTTCACACGTTCTGCTGTCGAGCCAGGCCTCGTCCCCCATTCTGTATCTTTGCATTCCATTTTTCTGCCGAAGTGAACTATCTTGCATTTGTCCCTGTTGAGGTTCATTTTGTTAGTTTCGGCCCATCTCTCTAGTCTGTCAAGATCGTTTTGAACTCGGCTCCTGTCTTCTGGAGTGTTGGCTCTCCCTCCCAGTTTGGTGTCGTCTGCAACCTGCCCGGGGCTGTGGCGCAGACGGGAGAGCAATGAGTCACTGACCAGGAGGTCATAAGTTCGAGGCCCGCTCGGAGCTATGTTTGTTTGTCTTTGTCCTGTGTTAAAAAGGCATTGAATGTTTGCCTTATATGTGTAATGTGATCCGCCCTGAGTCCCCTTCGGGGTGAGAAGGGCGGAATATAAATGAGGTAAATAAATAAATAAACCTTGATTATCGTGCCTTCTAACCCTTTGTCTAAGTCGTTAATAAAGATCCTGGACAGAACCGGGCTCAGGACGGAACCTTGCTGATGGCACTCCACTTGTGACTTCTTTCCAAGATGAAGAAGACGCATTGGGGAGAATCACCCTTTGGGTTCGTTCGCTTAGCCAATTACAGATCCACCTAACCGTAGTTTTGCCTAGCCCACATTGGACTAGTTTGTTTGCCAGAAGGTCGTGGGGGACTTTGCCGAAGGCCTTACTGAAATCCAGATATGCTACATCCATGGTGTTCCCTGTATCTACCCAGCTTGTATAGAAAAAAGAGATCAGATGAGTCTGGCATGACTTGTTTTTGATAAATCCGTGTTGACTTTCTAAGTGTTTGCAGGCCAGTTCCTTCTTTTTCCAGAATCTTGTCTGTTCTCCATCTCCCCTTGTCAACAAATTGGGTAAGACTTGGATAACTTGTTTCCACTCATTAATAGTTGAATGTCTACCAGCTTTTAGTAGTTCGTCAAAGTAGCTGAAATAAAAGATCTTCCTTACCCAATGCGCATGTAATTTTTTTTTCATTTTTGTTATGAAACACAGAGCTTTGTTTTATTGCTATTATTCGAAATGTCCATAGCGGCGCTGCCATACGAGCTTAAAAGAGTCTGTTCTGGTAATAAAGAGTGAAGCTCATCTTAACCTCTGTTGCTTGTAGAGTCTCTTCAGGCTCTTCCTTTAAACCTGTGGAAAATTGCCACAGTTGTGTGAGTTATTATGTGTTTGTTGCTGACAAACTGGTTGTTTCCAGGGTTACCCAAAGAGTTCATTAGATGGACATTCAGCACTTTATTTTAAAGATCAAGTTGATGTCCTTGCTAGATTGAAGATACATTTCTTTGTTATGGTCACCAGATTCATAAGTAAGATTTTTTTTCTTCCACTGTTTGAGCATTCTATCTGCATATTTAAATTCCCTGCCAAATAGGGACAAGATTTATTACAAATTACCCCAAACTAAGGCTTGTGGACAACAACAATCCCAATTAACTTGAATATCTGATTGGTCAGAAGCAGGCCCACACTTTCCATTGAAATCCTAATAAGTTTATATTGGTTAAAATTATTTTTATTTTTAAATATTGTATAGATCTTTCATTGTTGTTGTTGAGGGTCTTTTTTTTTTTTTGCACTACAAATACAACATGGGCAGTATGCTAGAAGTTGCTTCAAAATCTTGCAATAGTGAAAGGAAATGCATCCACATACAGTCTGCTTATAACTAAAAGTTTGATAGTGATAAATAAAAACAATTGCAGCACTTTCTCGACCAGAATTAAATTGAGTAAAGTGGATTACAAAAGTGGTGATTTCGCCTCCTAACAAATGTGAAACAAGAGCAAGGACAAGAAGGACAACGTGTAGGTGTTTACTGTTTTGCTGAACTGAAATGTGAATGGTTATAATTGCTTGCTGGAAGAATTAAATGAACACAGAGAGTGAGCTTAAATTGAAATTAAATTTAGAAAGCAGCAGACTCCTCATCGCACCTGAGAGCACAATGCAAAGAGAGGGAGAAGATTGTACACTTCCACCTTTGTGGTACTGGTTGTATCATTTCCCAATTGCTTCATTTCTTGCCTCCTTTCTAAAGAAAATTAACAGGAGTTATTATATATGTATACTAGCTATGCCCGGCCACGCGTTGCTGTGGCGTTGTCTGGTGCTGTTGGTGAGAACTTGTTGAGGTTGTGGTGGTATTGAATGTCTGTTGTATGGTAGTATTCATGTTTAGTATGCATTTGGTGGTTTGTGTCCTGTGAAAGTGGTGAGGGTAGAGGGGGTCTATGTCCCTGTGTAGTATTGTATAGTATTTATACGTTGTCCATGTGTTGTGAATGCTTGGATTGTGTCCTGCTGCATAGTAGAAAGGGTTGGGCTGGATGGCCCTTAGGGGTCTCTCCAAACTCTTGTGCCTGTCCCCTGGGCTGAGTGCGTTGCTAGGAGACCAAGTGGGCGGAGCTTAGCCCTCTAGCTGGCAGCAATTGGATAAAAACAATTATCCCTCTAATTAGGACTTTATTTTTCTTTTCTTTTTGTTGTATCAACCTAGAGCCGTGGATGATGGGTTGTGTTGTCAAATTTCGAGGTTGGGGGGCCTGTAGTTTTGTTGTTTTGTCCACTGCCCTGATGCCATCACTCTTTTATATAGATATGTATCTATCTATCTATCTATCTATCTATCTATCTATCTATCTATCTATGTATATCTATATGTATATCTATATGTATAACTATGTAGGTTTTTTAATGTAAGCTCTCAATTTTAATGTAAGTTTTTAATTTGAATGGATTTTTAAACATGATATAAATTGTTTTGATGAATATGTTCATGTTGTAAGCCGCCCTGAGTCCCCTGAGGGGTGAGAAGGGCAGGGTAGGAATGATGTAATTAATTAATTAATTAATTAAACCCTTGTGCTGGCTGAACTGCTGACCTGAAGTTTGGGTTGCTGTCCTGGTGATGGTTGCCGGTTCGAATCCACGAGGAGGGGTGAGCTCCCATCTGTCAGCTCTAGCTTGCGGGGACACAAGAGAAGCGTTCCAGCAGGATGGTGACACATCCGGGCAGCCCCTGGGCAACGTCTCTGTAGACGGCCAATTCTCTCACACCAGAAGCGACTTGCAGTATGTTCTCAAGTCGAGTGAGCTCCCGTCTGTCAGCTCTAGCTTGCGGGGATACGAGAGAAGCCTTCCAGCAGGATGGTGACACACCCGGGCCTCCCCTGGGCAACGTCTCTGTGGACGGCCAATTCTCTCACACCAGTAGCGACTTGCAGTATGTTCTCAAGTCGAGTGAGCTCCCATCTGTCAGCTCTAGCTTGCGGGGACACGAGAGAAGCCTTCCACCAGGATGGTGACACACCCGGGCCTCCCCTGGGCAACGTCTCTGTGGACGGCCAATTCTCTCACACCAGTAGCGACTTGCAGTATGTTCTCAAGTCGAGTGAGCTCCCATCTGTCAGCTCTAGCTTGCGGGGACACGAGAGAAGCCTTCCAGCAGGATGGTGACACACCTGAGCATCCCCTGGGCAACGTCTCTGTGGACGGCCAATTCTCTCACACTAGAAGCGACTTGCAGTATGTTCTCAATTCGCTTCTGACACGATTTAAAATAAAATAAAATCAAGAAAATTAGGAAAAAATGATCACACTTGTTCTTATTCATATTTTGTTCATATTGAGGGGATGGTCAATGTTACTTTTCCTCTTTTACACGGCAGGTAAATGCAGTATTTCACCCTTCACCCTTCTCTATTTATTTTGCGACAATGAAGAGCAAAACAAGTGCACAACACACAAATAGACAAGGGAAGTTAAAGAAGACCAGTCAGACAAGGACACACTCTCCTGGTTGCAGATATTGATAACAATACCTGGAACTGCATGACAAAATCAATCCGTCATCCCTGATTTTCAGGATGTGAGCCGGTGCAATGCCCTTGGAAAACTGTCACCTCATTTTTAAAGGATTTTCTTTGCTTGCTTATATATCTCGTATATATCTCCTTGACGGTGATTTTCATTGTAGATTTTGTTCCGTATTGACAGCTATTAGCGTCTATTTTTGACCTGCTTGACAAAGATACTGCCATCTGGTGGTTTGAAGGTATACTATTGATTACACATAAAAAAGGAGTTAAGTTTTGGATCAACTTTTTTGTATTTACTTTTTGAATGGTCAAGTTTAATCAACAATTTGGATGTCCTTTTACACTAAGCTAACATTATTATTTACTTACCCTGCATGATAATGATGCAAGGCTTTAATTGTTTCCTAATTTCAATCTATGGTGACCCTTTGAGTGAGAGACCTCCAAGTCACCCTATCATCATCAGCAATTATTATTACCGTATATACTCGAGTATAAGCCGACCCGAATATAAGCCGAGGCACCTAATTTTACCACAAAAAAACTGGGAAAACATTGACTCCAGTATAAGCCGAGGGTGGTAAATGTCAGAAATAAAAATAGATACCAATAAAATTACATTGCTGTATATACTCGAGTATAAGCCGACCCGAATATAAGCCGAGGCACCTAATTTTACCACAAAAAACCTGGGAGAACATTGACTCCAGTATAAACCAAGGGTGGTAAATTTCAGAAATAAAAATACATACCAATAAAATTACATTAATTGAGGCATCAGTGGGTTAAATGTTTTTGAATATTTACATCAAGCTCAAATTTAAGATAAGACTGTCCAACTCTGATCAAAATAATACATGTAATAATAATAATAATAATAATAATACCATATATACTCAAGTATAAGACGACCCAAATATAAGCTGAGGCACCTAATTTTACCACAAAAAAACCTGGGAAAACATTGACTCCAGTATAAGCCGAGGGTGGTAAATTTCAGAAATAAAAAATAGATACCAATAAAATTACATTAATTAAGGCATCAGTAGATTAAATGTTTTTGAATATTTACATAAATTTAAGATAAATATCCAACTTATGTATCCTTTTAATAATAATAGAGTAAAATAATACAAGTAATAATAAATAGAGTAAAATAATAAATGCAATAATAATAATATTAAGATCAGAGTGAAATAATAAAAGTAATGATAATAATAATAATAATCATCATAATCATCATAAAAATCGAGTAAAATAAAACTCAAATTTAAGATAAGACTGTCCAACTCTGATTAAGTAATTATTCTCATCTTCTTCAATGTAAATGTGCTTATGTATCCTTTTAATAATAATAGAGTAAAATAATACAAGTAATAATAAATAAAGTAAAATAATAAATGCAATAATAATAAGATCAGAGTGAAATAATAAATGTATTAATAATAATAAAAAATAGAGTGAAATAAATGTAATAGTAGCAACAATAATAGAGAAAAATATACTCTATTGTTAATTTACGCTATTGTTACATTTCTTATTTTACTGTATTTATTATTATTATTATATTTATTATTATTAAAAGGATACATAAGCACATTTACATTGAAGAAGGTGAGAATAATGATTTAATTAGAGTTGGACAGTGTTATCTTAAATTACAGTTTTATGTAAATATTCAAAAATTTAATTTTATTATTATCTATTTTTATTTCTGAGATTTACCGCCCTTGGCTTATGTTTGAGTCAATGTTTTCCCAGTTTTTTGTGGTAAAATTAGGTGCCTCGGCTTATAGTCGGGTCAGCTTATACTCGAGTATATACGGTAAGTAATATGAAAATATCATTTTAATAAGTTCCTCTTTTCCGATCAATTCCAAGGTCAAATTGGGAAAGAAAAAGTTAACTCCTTTAAAAAAGGTAGCACAAAATATCTTGCCAAATACAAGAAACTTTTCAAGATCTCATTTACATGGATAGAGAATGCAACATTTGACAAAATTAGGGCATCTTAAACAAAATACCCAAACCCAGAAGCAAGAGAGGAAAAGATTAAAGCCGAGCAATGAACAAACAGCCCCGGCAGTTATCTTAATTTTCTTGTGTGCGAACATTATCCCTCCAACGTTAATTCTCCTTCAAGGAAGCAACAAGTCGCCGTATCTTTTGCTTGCAGATTATCGTAGGAAACATGTCAGTTGATGAGTCTGGTATGAAGCAGCAAAATTAATGAGAATCGTGAATCTGTCTTAAACTGATTTTCAGTGGCTTCACCACTCAAAATAAGGGAAATTGCCTAGTCACTGGTCCAACATAGTTTATCATCTGTGGTCCATGGAAGTCCCTTCACCCTTTAGTGACACCATCCTTGATATCGTCACTGTATCAGTTTTCTCCACGGTCTTAGAATCATTGAGTTGGAAGAGAACACAAAGGCCATCTAGTCCAACCAAGAAAATATGTCCAAAAAACCCCCCAAAAACCCACCCTGTATACACATGTACACACATTTCTTCCAGATTCTTTGCATGGCATAATATCTTTCCTTCTTTTCTGGGCATTTTGTTTTTGGTGGTTTTGGTGCCCTTTTTTTTCTTTTCTTTTTCTTCTTATAAAGTACTAGCTGTGCCCGGCCACGCGTTGCTGTGGCAAAGTGGGGGTGGTATGGGTTAAAAATTGTTGTGTAATTTTTATTTGATGTTATTTGCATTTTTTATTAATTTTATTGTAAGTTGTATTTTTATTTATTATATTTTATTATTTTCTTGTATTATTTTTAGTTATTTTCTGTTATTATAGTATTTTATTGTATCAATTTTTTTTAGTGTTTTTTATTATTTTTTATTGGGTTGCTAGGAGACCAAGTTGGAGGAGCTTAGCCTTCTAACTGGCAGCAATTGGATAAAAGCAATTATTCCTCTCTCTCTAATTAGGACTTTATTTTTCTTTTCTTTTTGTTGTATCAGCCTAGAGGCATGGATTATGGGTTGTGTTGTCAAATTTCGAGGTTGGGGGGCCTGTAGTTTTGGTGTTTTGTGGGTCGCCGTGATGCCATCACTCTTTTATATATATAGATATGGGTTACCTTTACTTCTGTTAATACTGCTGGTAAAATTTTCTCTATATTAAGCCTATATACATTGGAACCAATATCAGACTTGGATAACTTTTGTGTTAGAGCTGTTGTTCCTTTTCATTTTGTCTGGTACTGCCCAATTGAGCTTTGTACGGGGAACTTTAATAATACTATATGCTATCTGGACATATTTTCTTTGTGCATAGACCATCTTGTGTTTGTGTAGATACAAGTATTCTGGGATTTTGTATAGCATCTAGTCCAACCCCCTGCCATGCAAGAAAAGCACAATCAAAACACCACAGACAGATGGCATCCATCCTCTGTTTCAAAGCCTCCAAAGAAAGAGATTCCACCAGACTCTGAGGCAGAGAGTTCCAGTGTTCGACAGCTCCTATGGTCAGGAGATGCTTTCTAAAGTTCAGGTGGAATCTCCTTTCCTGTCATTTGAACCCAACAGATTGCTCCGAGTCCTAGTTTCCAGGGCAGCAGAAAACAAGCCTCATCCCTACTCCTTTCAAATATTTAAACATTGCCATCATGTCTCCTCTCAGCCTTCTCTTCTGCAGGCTGAACTGAAGTTCTTTAAGACGCTCCTCACAGGGATTATTCATGGTTTCTAGACCTTTGATCATTTTAGTTTGCCCTCCTCTGGACACCTTCCAGCTTAGAGTCAATATCTTCCTTGAACTGTGGTGCCCAGAACTGGACACAGTATTCCATTTGAGGTCTGACCAAAACAGAATACAAAGGCACCATGACTTCGCTCCATCTGGACACTAGACTCCTTTTGATGCTGCCCAAAATCCCGTTGGATTTTTTAGCTGCTGCGTCACACTCTTGGCTCACGTTCAACTTTTTCTCCACTAAGACTCCAAGATCTTTTTCACATTGAGAGCTGATTCCCCCTTGTTGCCTCTTCCACCTTCTGGACAATTTGTTTCCATTGCAGAAAATGAATCAGACTAGTGTAGAATCTCGCTTAATTTATTTATTTACATCACTTTTACCCCACCTTTCTCACCCGTAGGGATTCAGGGCGGCTTACAACAGTCGGCAATTTACATTGGCCAGAACACATTCAATAAAACAATAACAAAATCAATAAACATTACAACAATACAGAACAATATAATCTCTAGAACCAGGACAGTAAATGAAGAGCAACACTCTGAAAACAGGGAAATTGGGAATGCCAGAAAGGAAACAATCAGGGCCAGCTAAGACTTCCCAAGAAAGGATTCCCCCAGGCAGGAAGCAGCCAGGCTTTGAAGCTGCAAGGCCATTCAATGCTAATCAAGGTGCCTAATTGCAGCATTCATACCTGCTACACTGAAACTATTCATTGCTATTCAAATTAGCCATCCAATGATTCCGGAAGGTAGAAAGCCACATAAGCCACAGCAATGTGTGGCCGGGCAAAACTAGTAAATAAATAAATCTATCGGTCCATTGTCCATCTCTATTTTCTGTCCGTCATCTCTATCTCTCTATTTCCCTATCTATCTATCTATCTATCTATCTATCTATCTATCTATCTAATCTATCTACCCTGATGTTAGCTTTGTATTGTATGATCCAATGATTCTGCAAGGTAGAAAGGCACATAAGCCACAGCAATGTGTGGCCGGGCAAAACTAATAAATAAATAAATCTATCCATCCATTGTCCATCTCTATTTTCTGTCCGTCATCTCTATCTCTCTATTTCCCTATCTATCTATCTATCTATCTATCTATCTATCTATCTATCTAATCTATCTACCCTGATGTTAGCTTTGTATTGTATGATCCAATGATTCTGCAAGGTAGAAAGGCACATAAGCCACAGCAATGTGTGGCCGGGCAAAACTAATAAATAAATAAATCTATCCATCCATTGTCCATCTCTATTTTCTGTCCGTCATCTCTATCTCTCTATTTCCCTATCTATCTATCTATCTATCTATCTATCTATCTATCTATCTATCTAATCTATCTACCCTGATGTTAGCTTTGTATTGTATGATCCAATGATTCTGCAAGGTAGAAAGCCACATAAGCCACAGCAATGTGTGGCCGGGCAAAACTAATAAATAAATAAATCTATCCATCCATTGTCCATCTCTATTTTCTGTCCGTCATCTCTATCTCTCTATTTCCCTATCTATCTATCTATCTATCTATCTATCTATCTATCTATCTAATCTATCTACCCTGATGTTAGCTTTGTATTGTATGATCCAATGATTCTGCAAGGTAGAAAGCCACATAAGCCACAGCAATGTGTGGCCGGGCAAAACTAATAAATAAATAAATCTATCCATCCATTGTCCATCTCTATTTTCTGTCCGTCATCTCTATCTCTCTATTTCCCTATCTATCTATCTATCTATCTATCTATCTATCTATCTATCTATCTATCTAATCTATCTACCCTGATGTTAGCTTTGTATTGTATGATCCAATGATTCTGCAAGGTAGAAAGGCACATAAGCCACAGCAATGTGTGGCCGGGCAAAACTAATAAATAAATAAATCTATCCATCCATTGTCCATCTCTATTTTCTGTCCGTCATCTCTATCTCTCTATTTCTCTATCTATCTATCTATCTATCTATCTATCTATCTATCTATCCTATCTACCCTGATGTTAGCTTTGTATTGTATGATCTCAATGGAGTTCTATGTATCCAAATTTGAATTGCCTAACAGTGCAGAATGAGTCTGGAAGGCTAGACGGAGTGTTTCAGAGCTTAAGATCTCTAGGAACTATGTTTACCCAAAGGAGGGGGAAAATGAGGTGGAAAATGTTGGTAAGCAGCCATTTTCCTCTGTCAAATGTTATCCAACTTCAGAGTTGTGAATAATGGATGCAACGCAAAGAACCGCTCCAGCCTTTGGAGGCCGTGGCGCGAAATGCGCTCTCAGTGTGGAAGCGACAGGTTACCTGTTCTAGCACGGCGAGGTCTCCCGGATAAACTAGAGGAAGCCATCTGGAAGTAATTGGGGACCATACCGAGAGGTATATCTGACTGCATTCCTTCCGCTTTATTTGGCACAGCGCTTGGCCGCCGCGACTCTGCCTTCCGAGTATTTACAGCCTCCTGCTGCCTTCTCTCACATCAGCTCTTTAAATCGTCAGTGGAGCCGGAGTCTGTGTAGGCTTTATTTCTCCCGTGGAAGAAATCCACTTCTTTGCCTCCTTTGACAGGCAGTCGACTCAGGAGATGCAAGCCAGGACCGAGAGGCATCCGTTGCTGTCTTCAAAGGACATCTCCATTCATCCAAACAATCATTGCAAGACTTTTCCCGTTTGGGAGTGTTTGCTCGATCCGATGTTGTTGTTGGTGGAAGAGAACCTTCTTGGCGGTGCTGTCTGTTCAAAAGAAGATGCTCCGGGTTTGTGAAATCCAAATGGTTTTGTCAAGGATGCTTTTGGATTCGTCGGGGCTCAGGGAGGCCTGGACGCTTTAGCTGATGGATAGCCAATCCAGTTTTTCTCACTCAAATTACGGCACTTTCTGGTACATATGCCCCATTTAAGCCCCAGCTTCCGATCCTCATGCTCCATCCTTAAATCAGGCCATGTCAACTTTGTCATTTGTCACACATTGGCTAACTGTTTCTAAAGTTTCAGTGAAAAGACTCAAGCTGTTCTATAAGTCACTGAAAAACTGAATTGCGTAAGAAACAGTACTACAGTAGAGTCTCACTTATCCAAGCCTCGCTTATCCAAGCCATTTTTGTAGTCAATGTTTTCAATACATCGTGATATTTTGCTGCTAAATTTGTAAATACAGTAATTACAACATAACATTACTGTGTATTGAACTACTTTTTCTGTCAAATTTGTTGTCTAACATGATGTTTTGGTGCTTAGTTTGTAAAATCATAACCTAATTTGATGTTTAATAGGCTTTTCCTTAATCCCTCCTTATTATCCAACATATTCGCTTATCCAAGCTTCTGCCAGCCCGTTTAGCTTGGATAAGTGAGACTCTACTGTATTAACAATGCAATTATATAGAAGGCTTCCCAATATTAAGTCTTTGTGGGGCTGTGGTGGCGCAATGGTTTAAACTCTTGTGCTGCCGAACTGCTGACCTGAAGGTTGGCTGAACTGCAGACCCGAAGGTTAGCTGAACTGCTGACCTGAAGGTTGGCAGTTCAAATCCGGGAGACTGGATGAGCTCCCGTCTGTCAAACCTTAGCTCCTGTCAACCTAGTACAGTAGAGTCTCACTTATCCAACACTCGCTTATCCAACATTCTGGATTATCCAACGCATTTTTGTAGTCCATGTTTTCAATATATCATGATATTTTGGTGCTAAATTCGTAAATACAGTAATTACAACATAACGTTACTGCGTGTTGAACTACTTTTTCTGCCAAATTTGTTGTCTAACATGATGTTTTGGTGCTTTATTTGTAAAATCATAACCTAATTTGATGTTTAATAGGCTTTTCCTTAATGCCTCCTTATTATCCAACATATTCGCTTATCCAACGTTCTTCCGGCCCGTTTATGTTGGATAAGTGAGACTCTACTGTAGTTCGAAAACATGCAAATGTCGGCAGATAAATAGATACCGCTTCTGTGGGAAAAGGCAAAGAGATGCTTCAAGCAATCTTGCTGGCCACATCTCGGCTTGAAAATGGAGAAAGCACCTCCCCGGAGCCAGATATGAGCTTCCAGAAAGCCGGAAATGAAAGGAGAAGCCTTGCCTTTGTTTGTATGTCTTTGGATCTCGGACGAATGGAATTAATTATATATACGTTTTTAAGGTTTTTATAATGTGTTTTAACAATGTTATTAATGGATCTGTTTATATTGTTTTGTTTTTATGATTGCATTTTGGGCATTAAATTTTGCCAATTTTTTGTAAGCCACCCTGAGTCCGCTCGGGTGAGAAGGGCGGGGTATAAATGTTGTATATATGCTAAAGGTGTGGCAGAGAGAGCATTCTATTTTTAAAAAGCATTACTTGATATTTTAATAGGAAGCCCAAAATGTTGGGATGACTGAAGGTAGAAGAGATGGCAAGACCTTCTTTGGCTCTACGTAAAGGTAAAGACATTAAGTCTAGTCGTGTCCAACTCTGGGGGTTGGTGCTCATTTCTAGGCCGAAGAGTCGGCATTGTCCATAGACACCTCCATTCTTTGACAAATAAAGCCAAAAGCCTTGCACAAGTCACACTCTCTTAGCATCAACAGAAGACAAAATTAACCCCTTCGCTGAACACATATTGCGAAGAAAAATCCATGATAAGTTCACCTTTCAAGTTGCCATAAATTTGACACGACTTGAAGGCATGCAATGTCAACAACACACTAGGGAAATGTTTTTACTAGAAGACCAGATGAAAGGAGAGAAAGCTGTGAGGCCAGCTGCAATAAATCACTACTGACCGAGAGGTCATGAGTTCAAAGCCAGCCCAGGTCGGATTGAGCACCCGACCATTAAATAGCCTAGCTCGTTGTTGATCTAAGCAACTCAAAAGACAGTTACATCTGTCAAGTAAGAAAATTTAGGTATCACTTTATACGGGGAGGCTAATTTAATTAATTTATGACACCATATAAACTTCCAGCAGTGTGCAGAAGAATGAGGAAGTACTCCATCAAGTGGGCAATCAAGCGGCAGCGCCCCCCTGTGGCTGGAATCAAGCATACTCTCATGAAGCCAGAAGCTGGAAAATGTTAAATTGCCTCTGTATTTCTGTCTGTGTGTCGTATATCTAATGGCATTGAATGTTTGCCATGTACAGTAGAGTTCCGGTTATTCGACATAAACGGGCAGACCGAATGTCGAATAACTGGATCAGACGGATAATAGGGAGGCCCTATTATCCAGCAAGCCGGTTGAAGGAAGTGCCCCGTGCACGTTGCTAGGTAGATAGCAAGCTACCTAGCAACGCGCAGGAGCGCTTTTGCCCTGCCTCTTGGGAGGTGCCCGTGCGCGTTGCTAGGTAGATAACAAGCTACCTAACAACGCTCAGGGGTGCTTCTTAAGCCGAGTGCTCATCGCTCCACCCCTTGGGAAGCGCCCATGGGTGTTGCTAGGTAGCTTGCTATCTACCTAGCAACACGCACAGGCGCCTCCCAAGGGGCAGAGGAGCGAGCACTCGGCTTAGCGAAGTGCCCGTGCGCGTTGCTAGGTAGCTTGCTATCTACCTAGCAACACGCACGGGCGCTTCTCTGCCTCTTGGGAGGTGCCTGTGTGCGTTGCTAGGTAGATAGCAAGCTACCTAGCAACGTGCATGAGCGCCTCCTAAGGGGCCTGGGATGTCGGATAATACGGAGTGTCGGTTAACCGGAAGTCGGTTAACCGGAACTCTACTGTATAAGTACATTGTGATTGGGGTGAAAAAGAAGGGTGGATTACTGTAAATAAATAAATACATAAATAAATAAATCTTTACAGTCTTCCAGAACTCTTCGACAGACTAGTTGTTGTGTTCTTCACCACGCTCATCCTTCCTGCAATTAAAGGGTTTTGCTACGGAAATAGTTCTAGATAATTGCTGAAACGCACAATCACAATTACGAATGAGTCATCTGGGGTTATGCATTTGTGACTGATTCATATATATATATTCAACAGGGATTGTCGGCATTGTAAAGGTCTCCCGGTCGTGACTTCTGAATTAGGAATGTCTACCAAATATCCAGAGAGTAACACCATTAACGACTGCTGTGGATGATGGCAGCTGTAGTCAGAAACACCCAGAGGGACCCAAGTTGGGAACAACTGCAAGTCTTGGATGATTCTCAGTTTGGGAGAGGAAGTCCCATTGATCTGAGTGGGTTTATTGAGTAACTAGCTGTGCCCGGCCACGCGTTGCTGTGGCAAAGTGGTGGTGGTATTGGTTAAAAATTGTTGTGTCATTTTTATTTGACGTTATTTGTATTTTTTAATTAATTTTATTGTAAGTTATCTTTTTATTTATTATATTTTATTATTTTCTTGTGTTATTTTTTGTTATTTTCTGTTATTATAGTATTTTATTGTATTAATTTTTTAGCGTTTTTAATTATTTTTTTTTAGTGTTTTTTATTATTTTTTATTGGGTTGCTAGGAGACCAAGTTGGAGGAGCTTAGCCTTCTAACTGGCAGCAATTGGATAAAAGCAATTATTCCTCTCTCTCTAATTAGGACTTTATTTTTCTTTTCTTTTTGTTGTATCAACCTAGAGCCGTGGATGATGGGTTGTGTCGTCAAATTTCGAGGTTGGGGGGCCTGTAGTTTTGTGAGTCGCCGTGATGCCATCACTCTTTTATATATATAGATTATACACATGGTTGTAATGCAAAGCATGCAATAGGTAGGTGTGTGTGTGTATCTCTGTTAGGGTTAGTCAATTGCAATGAGTGATGGCCCCTTCCCAGAGTGTTCTTGCCAGGATTCACTCAGAGGAGGTTTGTCAATGCCTCCCCAAAGCTGAGAGAGTGGGATGGTGCCTTAAGTCACCCCATGGTTTTTCTCATAGCTGAGCAGGGATTCGAACTCAAGCCTCTCAGAGTTGTAGTCTAGGAGGTTGGACTGGATGGCCCGTGAGGTCTCTTCCAACTCTATGATTCTATGATTCTAGTCCAACATTCAATTGTCTGAACCAGAGGTTCTCACACTTTTTCAGCCGCTGAGCCCTTTTAGCAGATGGATGGAGAGTGTTTGTGTGAACTAATTGAAGAAAAAATAAATAAATTTCTATGCACATTGCACATACAGTAGAGTCTCACTTATCCAACACTCGCTTCTCCAATATTCTGGATTATCCAACGCATTTTTGTAGTCAATGTTTTCAATATAACGTGATATTTTGGTGCTAATTTTGTAAATACAGTAATTACAACATAACATTACTGCGTAATGAACTACTTTTTCTGTCAAATTTGTTATATAACATGATGTTTTGGTGTTTAATTTGTAAAATCATAACCTATTTTGATGTTTAATAGGCTTTTTCTTAATCTCTCCTTATTATCCAACATATTCGCTTATCCAACGTTCTGCCGGCCCGTTTATGTTGGATAAGTGAGACTCTACTGTATCACATGTGTAGTGCAAGAAAAAAAAGGGGGGGGGGGAGAATAACACAATACTTAAAGTGAAGAACAAATCTTTAATGTATCCAGAGGAGCGCGACTCAAATGATCAAGCGTCTGGAGAATAAGCCCTATGAGGAGCGGCTGAAAGAGCTGGGAATGTTTAGCCTGCAGAAGAGAAGGCTGAGAGGAGACAAGATGAGGGCCATGGATCAAGAGACTAGGACGCAATGGAGCAATGCCTTCAAACCACCTGAACGTTAGGAAGAACTTCCTAAATGTGTGAGAGAGCTGTTCAGCATTGGAACTCCCTGCCTGGAGTGTGGTGGAGGGGGCAAGCCCAATACAATCATATAATATCATAAAATCAAAAGTTAAGACATCAAAGAATGCATTTAAAAAGCAAATTAACAAGTCATGATTTAAAACAGACATAATTAAAATATTAAACAATCATCCAAGGCGTTAAAAAGTCCAATATTGGATGGATGGAGTAGTTGGATCTTCTTGCAGTCCAAGAACCAGGCATTCTGAGGAGTGAGGTTGAATGGGCCTTAAGAAGCATTGCTAATAACAAGGCAGCAGGAGACTATTCTTCCTAGTCTTTGCTTCTTCTTCCTCTCCTCCTCTTCTTCCTCCTTCTTTTCACCTTTCTTCTTCTTTCTCCTCTTCCTCTCCTATTCTTCCCCATCTTCTCTTCTTCTTCCTCTCCTCCTCCTTCTTGTCCTTCTTCTCATTCTTTTTCTTTCTCCCTTTCTTCTTCTTTCAACTCTTCCTTCCCTTTCCTCTCCTATTCTTCGGTGCTTCCTCCTTTCCTGCTCTTTTTCCTCCTCCTTTTCCCCTTTCTTCCTTCTCCTCTTCCTTCCTCTCCCTCTCCTATTCTTTCTCATCTTCTCTTCCTCCTCTCCTTCTCATTCTCTTTCTTTTCCCCTTTCTTCTTTCTCCTCTCCCTCTCCTATTCTTTCTAGTCTTCTCTTCTTCCTTATCCTCTTCCTCTTCCTTCCTTTATTTATTTATTTATTAAACTTATATACCACTACTCCCAGTTTGGCTCGGAGCGGTTTACAAAAATAGATTAAAACAATACACTTGGCTTTAAAATAACAATAAAAACAAAACAATAAAATCAAATTCTGTGTCTTTCCCCCTTTCCTCTTTCAACTCTTCCTTTTTCTTCCTCTCTATTCTTCCCCGTCTTCTCTTTTTCTTCCTCTCCTTTTCCCTTCTTCTTCCTTCTCGTCTTCCTTCCTCTCCCTCTCCTATTCTTCCTTATCTTCCTCTTCCTCCTTCTCCTCCTCCTTCTCATTCTTTCTTTCCCCCTTTCTTCTTTCAACTCTTCCTTCCTCTTCCTCTCTATTCTTCCCCTCTTCTCTTTTTCTTCCTCTCCTCCTCTTCTTCTTCCTTCTTTTTCCCTTTATCCTTCCTTCTCCTATTCTTCCCCGTTTTCTCTTTTTCTTCCTCTCCTTTTCCTTTCTTCTTCCTTCTTCTCTTCCTTCCTCTCCCTCTCCTATTCTTCCTTATCTTCCTCCTTCTCATTCTTTCTTTCCCCCTTTCTTCTTTCTCCTCTTCCTCTCCTATTCTCTTTTCTTCTTCCTTTTCCCGTTTCTTCTTCCTTCTCCTATTCTTCCTTGTCTTCTCTTCTTCTTCTTCCTATTCCTCTTCTTCTTCTCCTCCTCCACCAATCCTCCTCCTCCTCTTCTTTCCTTTTCCTCTCCTATTCTTCCTTGTCTTCTCTTCCTCTCCTCCTCCCCAAATCCTCCTCCTCCTCCTCCTCCTTCTTTTCTTCTGCAATTGGCTGCATCCAGAAACCGGACCAAGGTACAAACAGAAATGCCTCTATTCTTCCTCCTGGAGGGTCTGGAGAACAAGCCCTATGAGGAGAGGCTTAAAGAGCTGGGCATGTTTAGCCTGCAGAAGAGAAGGCTGAGAGGAGACATGATAGCCATGTACAAATACGTGAAGGGAAGTCCTAGGGAGGAGGGAGGGAGCTTGTTTTCTGCTGCCCTGCAGACTAGGACACGGAACAATGGCTTCAAA
>NW_026943823.1:23466337-23543837 GCF_035594765.1 Anolis carolinensis
ATATTGTATTATTATACTATATCTCCCCAAACCTAATAATAACACCTTATATTATTATAATATTATATCTCCCCAAACCTAATAATAGCACCTTATATTATTATTATTATATCTCCCCAAACCTAATAAATTCACCTTATATTATTATTATTATTATTATTATATCTCCCCAAACCTAATAATACCTTATATTATTATATTATTATTAATCCCCAAACCTAATAGTAACACATTATTATTATTATTATTATTATTATTATTATTTTAATATTTTATCTCCCCAAAACTAATAATAACACCTTATTATTATTATATCTCACCAAACCTAATAATAATAATATATTATTATTATTATTATTATTATTATTATTTTACTATGACACAGCAAACAAGATAGACATGCTGGATTTTGTATCACAAAATCACAAGTCGAACACTTCCCAAGTGTCTAGGACTGTGTGATGTATATTATTATTATTATTATTATTATATCTCTCCAAACCTAATAACACATTATTATTATTATTATTATTATATTATATCTCCCCAAACCTAATAACACCTTATATTATTATTATTATTATATTATATCTCCCCAAACCTAATAACACCTTATATTATTATTATTATTATTATTATTATTATTATTATTATTATTATTATATCTCCCCAAACCTAATAACCCCTCATATTATAATATTATTATTATATCTCCCCAAACCTAATAACACCTTATATTATTATTATTATTATTATTATTATATCTCCCCAAACCTAATAACACCTTATATTATTATTATTATTATTATTATTATTATATTATTATTATATCTCCCCAAACCTAATAACACCTTATATTATTATTATTATTATTATTATTATTAACCTAATAACACCTTATATTATTGTTATTATTATTATTATTATTATATCTCCCCAAACCTAATAACCCCTCATATTATTATTATTATTATATTATATCTCCCCAAACCTAATAACACCTTATATTATTATTATTATTATTATTATTATTATTATTATTATTATTATTATTATTATTATATCTCCCCAAACCTAATAACACCTTATATTATTATGTTATTATTATATCTCCCCAAACCTGGATGGATTTTCCCATATCCATACACACTCTCCTCTGTGTCTCTCTCCCCAAATCTTGCCAGATCTCAGTGTGTGTGTGAGAGAAAGACACACACACAAATGTACACAAAGAATACACACATGTATGTGCCTTTAATGTATGCATAGCTCCCAATCCGGTGGGATCTCAGCATAAGAGAGAAAGAGACACAAAGAGTCGCATGGCATTGGCGTGTGTGTATGTGTATGTGTTGGTACCAGCTGCAGCTCGGATATCTCTGTGTGTGTGTGTGTGTGTGTGTGTGTCTAGTGTGTGTATGTGTGTGTCCGTCCATCCTTGTGGGTCTCCCTGGCCGGCTTTTTTTGTGGCGCAAAGGCGAAGCAAGTGTGGCATTTTCTTAGCCAGATTGGGAAAGCGGGGAGAGAGAGAGACACACAACTTCGCATCACGTCAGGAGACACAACCCTGCAACAACTGCAGGGGATACACACAGGGAAAGAAAGAGAGATCCCTTTGGACTTGGCTGGGAAAGGTAAGACTCACTCACTCTCTCACTCACTCTCTCACTCGCTCTCTCACTCACTCGGCACCCAGAGATGCCATCATCTTCATACGGGAGGTCCATTTTGCAAAGACTCTTGAGCATCTTTCCAGCATCTTTGCCTCCTTCTTGCATTCATCCCAGGCTCTCTCAATCCTGCCCGGAATTGGGGGAACAAAGGACACCCCCGTCCTCCAAACCCTTGCCTTCTTCTCCCCTTTGTGCCCACCCCCCAAACCAAAACGGCCCCCCTTTTTCGGGAGCCGGAGCCTCCGGAAAGGCAGCGAGGCTGCGGCAAAGCATTGCAGTGCTGGATGGATGGATCTCACCCTGCTTTATTTTTTTTTTCCTCCCAGAGAAAGAGATGGAAGTAGAGAGAATCAAGGCAAAGAAAGACGGGGGTGTTTTTAAGAATTGGGGGGCAAAGAAGAGAAGAGGGAGGGTCTGCCATCCCGAACCAGCTCTCAGCATCCTTTCTCCCCAAATTCTCCAGCTATTGGTTAACTCTCTTGTCTATTTCTTTAAAAAAAAACAACCTTATTTATCATGTCAGGAATGAATTGAGAATACAGTTATCATGATAGAAAAGCCACAAAGTTTTTTTCTAAATGTCAGGAGTGACTTGGTGCAAGACAATTGGCTGTCTGCAAGGACGTTGCCCAGAGGATGTTTTACCATAGTGACTTGGTGTGAGGCAATTGGCTGTCTGCAAGGACGTTGCCCAGAGGATGTTTTACCATAGTGACTTGGTGTGAGGCAATTGGCTGTCTGCAAGGACGTTGCCCAGAGGATGTTTTCCCATAGTGACTTGGTGTGAGGCAATTGGCTGTCTGCAAGGACGTTGCCCAGAGGATGTTTTACCATAGTGACTTGGTGTGAGGCAATTGGCTGTCTGCAAGGACGTTGCCCAGAGGATGTTTTCCCATAGTGACTTGGTGTGAGGCAATTGGCTGTCTGCAAGGACGTTGCCCAGAGGATGTTTTACCATAGTGACTTGGTGTGAGGCAATTGGCTGTCTGCAAGGACGTTGCCCAGAGGATGTTTTACCATAGTGACTTGGTGTGAGGCAATTGGCTGTCTGCAAGGACGTTGCCCAGAGGATGTTTTCCCATAGTGACTTGGTGTGAGGCAATTGGCTGTCTGCAAGGACGTTGCCCAGAGGATGTTTTCCCATAGTGACTTGGTGTGAGGCAATTGGCTGTCTGCAAGGACGTTGCCCAGGGATATTTTCATGTTTTACCGTCCTTGTGGGAGGCTTCTCTCATGTTCTATTTATTGTGTCAGGAATGAATTGAGAATACAGTTATCGTGATAGAAATGCCACAAAGTTTTTTATATATATATGTCAGGAGTGACTTGGTGCGAGACAATTGGCTGTCTGCAAGGACGTTGCCTAGGGAATGTTTTACCATCCTTGTGGGAGACTTCTCTCGTGTCAGGAACGAATTGAGAATACAGTTATCATGATAGAAAAGCCACAAAGTTTTTTATATATATGTCAGGAGTGACTTGGTGCGAGACAATTGGCTGTCTGCAAGGACGTTGCCTAGGGAATGTTTTACCATCCTTGTGGGAGGCTTCTCTCATGTCCTATTTATCGTGTCATGATTGAATTGAGAATACAGTTATCATGATAGAAAAGCTACAGAGTTTTTTTGTGTATGTCAAGAGTGATTTGAGAAACTGCAAGTCGCTTCTGGTGTGAGAGAATTGGCCATCTGCAAGGACGTTGCCCAGGGGATGTTTTGTCGAAGGCTTTCATGGCCAGGATCACAGGGTTGTTGTGTGTTTTCCGGGCTGTCTGGCCATGTTCCAGAAGTATTCTCTCCTGACGTTTCGCCCACATCTATGGCAGGCATCCTCAGAGGTTGTGAAGTGTGAAGCACCAAGTCCTGCTAACCTTTGGAGTTACAGGGTTGTTGTGTGTTTTCTGGGCTGTATGGCCATGTTCTCCTGACGTTTCGCCCACAGCTATGGCAGGCATCCTCAGAGGTATATACCTCACAACCTCTGAGGATGGCTGCCATAGATGTGGGTGAAATGTCAGGAGAGAATGCTTCTGGAACATGGCCAGACAGCCCGGAAAACATACAACAACCCTTTTGATGTTTTACCATCCTTGTGGGAGGCTTCCTTCATGTCATTGCATGCATGGGGAGCTGGAGCTGACAGAGGGAGCTCATCCGCGCTCTCACCGGATTCGAACCGGCAACGTTCAAGTCAGCAACCCAACCTTCAGGTCAGCAGTCCTGCCGGCACAAGGGTTTGACCCATTGCACCACCGCATTATACTAAATGTCCTTTGACCACTGTCCACTGTCCACTTGGTGTCCCTGTAAGAAGGTCCTCCATTGCACTGTAGTCCGTGGTCTGTGGTTGGCTCTTCTCCACACTCGCGTGTCGTGGACTCCACTTTGTGGCCACACTTCTTAAGGTTGGCTCTGCATCTCATGGTGCCAGCACCTTCCAAGTTCAGCACCTTCCACCTCGCCCAGTCTTCTGTCTGCCCAGGAGGGAGTTTCTCATTTAGTATCAGCCATGGATTGCGGTTCCGTGTTTTAGCCTGCCACTTTTGGACTCTTGCTTGCTGAAGTGTTCCTGCGAGTATCTCTGTAGATCTTAGAAAGCTATTTTAAGCACCTTCCAAGTCGCCCAGTCTTCTGTCTGCCCAGGAGGGAGTTTCTCATTTAGTATCAGCCATGGATTGCGGTTCCGTGTTTTAGCCTGCCACTTTTGGACTCTTGCTTGCTGAAGTGTTCCTGCGAGTATCTCTGTAGATCTTAGAAAGCTATTTTAAGCACCTTCCAAGTCGCCCAGTCTTCTGTCTGCCCAGGAGGGAGTTTCTCATTTAGTATCAGCCATGGATTGCGGTTCCGTGTTTTAGCCTGCCACTTTTGGACTCTTGCTTGCTGAAGTGTTCCTGCGAGTATCTCTGTTGATCTTAGAAAGCTATTTTAAGCACCTTCCAAGTCTTCTGTGAGCCCAGGAGAGAGGCCCTGTCCCATTCCATTCCTGACTCCCTTCTCCTCCTTCTCCTCCTTCTCCTCCTTCTTCTCCTTCTTCTTCTTCTTCTTCTTCTTCTTCTTCTTCTTCTTCTTCTTCTTCTCCTTCTCCTTCTCCTTCTTCTTCTCCTTCTCCTTCTCCTTCTCCTTCTCCTTCTCCTTCTTCTCCTTCTTCTCCTTCTTTTCTTCCTCCTCCTCCTTCTTTCTTGGTTCTCTTTTCTTCTCCTTCTTCCTACATCCTTATTCCTTCCTCTTTTTCTCTCTTCTTCCTCCTTCTCCTTCTTCTCCTTCTCCTTCTCCTTCTCCTTCTTCTCCTTCTTTTCTTCCTCCTCCTCCTTTCTTCTTTCTTGGTTCTCTTTTCTTCTCCTTCTTCCTACATCCTTATTCCTTCCTCTTTTTCTCTCTTCTTCCTCCTTCTCCTTCCTTCCTTCCTTCCTTCTTCTCCATCTCCTTTGTGGGCCATCCAGTCCAACCCCTTTCTGCCAAGAAGCAGGAAAACCACATTCAAAGCACCCCCGGAAGATGGCCATCCAGCCTCTGTTTCAAAGCCTCCAAAGAAGGAGCCTTCACCACACTTTGAGGCAGAGAGTTCCACTGCTGAACAGCTCTCACAGTGAGGAAATTCTTCTTCATGTTCAGGTGGAATCTTCTTTCCTCTCGTTTGAAGCCATTGTTTTACATCCTAGTCTCCAGGGCAGCAAAAAACAAGCTTGCTCGCTTCTCCCTATGATTTCCTCTCCCATCTTGATCCATGGCCCTCATCATGTCTCCTCTCCGCCTTCTCTTCTGCAGGCTAAACATATCTAGTTCTTTAAGCCGCTCCTCATAGAGCTTATTCTCCAGACCCTTGATCCTTTGAGTCGCCCTCTTCTGGACACATTCCAGCTTAGAGGCAACATCTCCCTTCAATTGTGTTGCCGGGTTGCTGTGAGTTTTCCAGGCTGCATGTCCTCTGTGTAGTCTGACAGGAAGGGAGCCATTGAAATCCACAAGCATGTGGACAATTCAACAGGAAAGGAGGAAATCATGAAAATTAACAAAATCTGGCTCCCAGTATCAAAAATTTCTAAAATCAGGACAGTAAATAAATAAAAAAAACACACTGAAAAGAGAGGAATTCCAGGCAGGAAACAATCAGGGCCAGTTAACACCTTCCAGCAAAGGATTTCCCCCAGGGTTGTTGTATGTTTTCTGAATCAACCAGGGGCAGCTAACGACTCTGAACAAAGGATTTCCCCAGGCCAGGATGTGAAGCTTGGAAGGCCATTTAATGCTAATCAAGGGGATTCATTATCAGATCCACACTGGCCTCCAACTGACAAAGAGTTCTTCTCTCACCCTGGACTTTCCACAGATATATATAAACCTTCCTTGCTTAGTTTCTCCATACCTCACAACCTCTGAGGATGCCTGCCATAGATGTGGGTGAAACGTCAGGAGAGAATGCTTCTGGAACATGGGCCAGACAGCCCGGAAAACATACAACAACCCTGTGATCCCGGCCATGAAAGCCTTCGACAACACAATTTCCCCCAGGCAGGAAGCTACAAGGCTATTCAATGCTAATCAAGATGGTCAGTTACAACATTTATACTTGCCTCAAACAGACAAGAGTTCTTTCTTTCTCCCACCCTGGACATCATTCCATAGATATATAAACCTTCCTTGCTTAGTTTTCCTAATATACCTCCCAACCTGCCATAGATATGGGCGAAATGTCAGGAGAGAGTGCTTCTGGGATTCGGCCATACAGCCCGGGAAGCTCACAGCAACCCAATGATTATGGCCATGAAAGGCCTGCCATAGATGTGGGCGAAATGTCAGGAGAGAGTGCTTCTGGGATTGGGCCATACAGCCCGGGAAGCTCACAGCAACCCAATGATTATGTCCATGAAAGGCCTGCCATAGATGTGGGCGAAATGTCAGGAGAGAATGCTTCTGGAATTTGGCCATACAGCCCAGGAAGCTCACAGCAACCCAATGATTATGGCCATGAAAGGCCTGCCATAGATGTGGGCGAAATGTCAGGAGAGAGTGCTTCTGGGATTCGGCCATACAGCCCGGGAAGCTCACAGCAACCCAATGATTATGGCCATGAAAGGCCTGCCATAGATGTGGGTGAAATGTCAGGAGAGAGTGCTTCTGGGATTCGGCCATACAGCCCGGGAAGCTCACCGCCACCCAATGATTTTAGCCATGAAAGGCTTCGACCACACTTTTATTCGGTGTTCTTTTCTTCCTCTGGGTCCTTTCTTCCTTCCGTCCTTCCTTCCTTCCTTCCTTCCTTCCTTCCTTCCTTCCTTCCTTCCTTCCTTCCTTCCTTTTCCCCCCTCTTTCTCCCTTCTGCAGCCCTTTCCTCCCAAAACAGCTCATTCAAATTCTCCTTGTCCTTCCTTTCCTGCAGTTCGTTTTCTCCTTTTCCATCCTCTGTTCCTCTTCGTGCCACTTTCCCTCCACCTCTCTGCTTCACCTTCTATTGTTCCCCAGGATTCTTTCTTTTTTTGCACCTCTTTTTTGCAAACATGCATTCCTGTTCAAAGTATTTTAGAAAGGAATGGAAGAAGATGGGGTCTTAAAAATGACTTTGGATGGTGCATGTGTGGGGTTCCTTGCAATGCAGAGGTCTGGGTTAAATTATATAAGGTTACTAGCTGTGCCCGGCCACGCGTTGCTGTGGCAAAGACTTTATTTTTCTTTTCTTTTTGTTGTATGAACGTAGAGGCATGGATGAGAGGTTGTGCTGTCAATTTTCGAGGTTGTGGGGCGTTTAGTTTAGTTGTTTTGTCCGGTGCCGTGATTCCATTACCCTTTTATATATATAGATGCATGTTTAAAAAGTTGCTGGGTGATGTCAGTCCACCGAAGGATGACTTTGTTCTGCGTTATCAATCGGGGAGTCCTTTGGGGACGAAAAATCCACACCATGCTTTTCAGTGATCTGTGTGGGTGCTAATGGCTTCTTCCGTACCTTATTAGTATTTTCTAAAGAGAGTGTGAAAATATAAAAGAATGATAACCGGTTGGCATCATTTGCTGACACTGAAAGGGTCCAAGCATGCATTTGCAATGAGCGTTGTGTAAGAGTGGGTGACCAGTTTTCCTCCCCGCGTCCCCGGTCCTCGCTCTCCGTTTGTGTCTTTGCGTTTTGCACAAGGTTGTGCCGCCCCACTTCCACCCTCCTCTTTCCTCCCGTGTGCTTGCGTGTCGCGTTTGCACAAAACGCTTTCTGCGAACCGTTCTGCATTTGGATGTATTGCGCCGGGAATGCCGTTGAGGGGGTTTCGGTGTGAATGGTGTGAAATCTGTATTGTGTGGACACAAAAGAAAGGAAGAGGCCGAGGATAGGGACGGAGAGAAGGAGAGACTGAAAACAGGCGCAAGGTACATCCATTGGAATTGCGGCAATATTTATCCGTGTGCCGTTGTTCTTCCTGCAGCACTTTCACTTGAATATATTATTTTTAATTCTGGGAAGATTGCAATAACTTGTCCCCTCCTTTCTCTTCCAGATCGCTGTCTTTGTTCAAGACCGTTAGGTTTGGCTGCTGTTCCAAAAAAAGATGCTTCTGTGGGTCTTTCTGGTGTTGTCCAGCCCAGCGTCCTCTTCCGATCCAGAGACTGACGCATCCGTGGAAATTTGCAATGTTTGCTCCTGTGTCTCGGTGGAAAATGTACTTTATGTCAACTGTGAAAAGGTTGCCGTCTACAGACCGAATCAGCTGAAGCCTCCGTGGTCGACGTTCTATCACCTCAATTTCCAGAATAACCTCCTCATCATCCTGTATCCAAATACATTCCTGAACTTTACTCACGCTGTCTCCCTGCAGCTGGGAAACAACAAATTGCAGAACATTGAAGGAGGAGCTTTCCTGGGCCTCAGCGCATTGAAACAGTTGCACTTGAACAACAATGAATTAAAGGTCCTCCGAGCTGACACTTTCCTCGGCATCGAGAACTTGGAGTATCTCCAGGCCGACTACAATTTAATCAAGTATATCGAACGGGGAGCCTTCAATAAGCTCCACAAGCTGAAGGTCCTCATCCTGAATGACAATCTCATCGCCTTCCTTCCGGATAATATTTTCCGGTTTGCGTCTCTGACCCACCTGGATATACGTGGGAACCGGATCCAGAAGCTGCCCTATATCGGGGTCCTGGAGCACATTGGGCGCATCGTGGAGCTGCAGCTGGAGGACAACCCGTGGAACTGCACGTGTGACCTCTTGCCGTTGAAGGCCTGGCTGGAGAACATGCCCTACAACATCTACATCGGAGAGGCCATCTGCGAAACGCCCAGCGACCTGTACGGGAGGCTTTTGAAGGAGACCAACAAGCAAGAGCTGTGCTCCATGGGGACGGGCAGTGACTTTGACGTCCGCATCCTGCCCCCGTCGCAGCTGGAGCCGGGATACAGCACCCCCAACGGACACACCACGCAGACCTCCGTCCACCGATTGGTCACCAAACCTCCCAAAACCACCAACCCGTCCAAGATCTCGGGCATCGTGGCGGGGAAATCTCTCTCGAACCGCAACCTCAGCCAAATCGTGTCCTTCCAGACCCGAGTGCCCCCGCTGACCCCTTGCCCGCACCCCTGTGTCTGCAAGACGCACCCGTCGGATTTGGGATTAAGCGTCAATTGTCAGGAAAGGAACATCCAGTCCCTGGCCGAGCTGGTCCCCAAGCCGCTCAACGCCAAGAAGCTGCACGTGAACGGCAATTACATCAAGGATGTCGACACTTCGGACTTTGCCGAGTTTGAAGGGCTGGATTTACTCCATCTGGGCAGCAACCGGATCGTGGCCGTCAAAGGGGAGGTTTTCCGCAACCTCACAAATTTGCGGAGGTTGTACCTGAACGGCAATCAGATCGAGCGGCTGAGTCCGGAGATGTTTGCCGGCCTGCACAACCTCCAGTACCTGTATTTGGAATACAATGTCATCAAGGAGATTTTGGCGGGCACCTTTGACCTGATGCCCAACTTGCAGCTGCTTTACCTGAACAACAACTTGCTGAGGAGTCTGCCGGCCTACATTTTCGCCGGGGCTCCCTTGGCTCGGCTGAACCTCAAGAACAACCACTTCATGTACCTGCCGGTGAGCGGCGTCCTCGACCACCTCAAATCCCTGACCCAGATCGACCTGGAAGGCAACCCTTGGGACTGCACGTGTGACTTGGTGGCTCTGAAGCTCTGGCTGGAGAAACTCAATGATGGCATCGTGGTGAAGGAGGTCAAGTGCGAGACGCCGGTGCAGTTTGCAAACATCGAACTCAAGTCTCTCAAGAACGAGATCTTGTGCCCCAAGCTCTTGAAGTCGGCTTTTTTTACCAGCCCTGCGCCCGTGGTTACATTCACAACGCCTTTGGGTCCCATCCGGAGCCCTCCGGGAGGCCCGGTTCCCTTGTCTATCCTCATCCTAAGCATTTTAGTGGTGCTGATTTTAACCGTCTTTGTCGCGTTCTGCCTTCTGGTCTTTGTTCTCCGCCGCAACAAGAAACCCTCCGTGAAGCACGAAGGGCTGGGGAACCCGGAGTGCAGTTCGATGCAGCTGCAGCTCCGGAAACACGACCACATGTCGAGCAAAAAGGACACTCTGGGTGCCGAGGCCTTCATCCCGCAAACCATCGAGCACATGAGCAAAAGCCACTCGTGCGGCTTGAAGGAAATGGAGACGGGCTTCACCTTTTCCGAGCCGCCGGGGCAGAAAGTCATCCTGAGGAACAACAGCGACAAGGACAAAGATTTATTGCACATGGATCCCAGGAAAAGACTGAGCACCATCGACGAACTGGACGAGTTGTTCCCAGGGCGGGATTCGAACGTCTTCATCCAGAATTTTCTGGAAAGCAAAAAGGAATACAACAGTATAGGGGTCAGCGGCTTTGAGATTCGCTACCCAGAGAAACAGCAAGACAGGAAAAACAAGAAATCTTTAATAGGGGGGAACCATAGTAAAATCGTAGTCGAACAAAGAAAGAGTGAGTATTTTGAATTGAAAGCTAAACTTCAGGGCACGCCGGACTACTTACAAGTTCTTGAGGAACAAACGGCTTTGAATAAGATCTAGGTCATGCAATCTTATTTCCTACAGAGGACATTTATTTAATGATGCAAGTGCCTTTTGTTGACTTTTCCGTTCCAAATATGATATCCTACCCGTGGGCCTAGAGGCAGGGGAACCGAGGGTTTGTGATAGATACAACTCCGGTTCAAAATAGGTGCCGTTTCACCAAAACTTTTGCCCAGTGGAAATCCTGTGGGGATCCTGCGAGACTATGGCCAAAAAGTGTTGCTTTATATACACATATCTCACTGAATTTAACCTCAAGAGGCATATATGTTTTGTACCTTATTGGCAAAACTTTACTCTCCTTGTGATTTGTTCGAGCCAAGGCACAAGGCGAAATTTTTGGGGGGTGGGTGGGGAGCAAAAGAGTTCCGAAAGAAACTGATCCGCGAGTGCTTGTGTGTCTCAAATGGTCATCCATCGGCTTTTGGATTACATGTGGTGGTCGAACTGGAGCGAGTCAATCCCCATGGTGTGTAGTGTTGTAAGCAGCACTGTTTTAGAGCTTACCCAAAACCATGTTTTTACAAAAATCAAAACAAAAAAAAAGCATGCAAAAAGAAAGAACATCCGATAGTACGTGTAAAATCCGATTACCTTTAATGGCCTGCATCTTGAAACCCGCTGGATTTATAAAATGTTAAATTGTGCAGAAATTCTTTTGTTTTGAGAGAAAAAAAAATGCCATGCATTTGCATCCCTAGGAATCAATTCGACCGTATTGACGCATACCATGAATCGGCATTACAATGGAACCAATCAGCTAACCAACCCACGACGATGACGAGAAGCAAATACATTTTTTTAAAATGGCAGCATTCAACGTGATGAGAAAAGAAAAGAAAATATATATATATATTTCACTGTAAGACTACTTTATGGCTTCTTTACCCCTGTTAAACCCATTCTCAGTGACGTGAACCTTCTCTCAACCCCCCAAAGGTTGTCTCAGATTTTAAGGAAAAAAAAGAATTTGCTTGCTGTGTGAGCGTTTCAGAAATTATTTTTGTAATATAATTCATATTTATGAAATACTTTGTATACTAAATAGGGGGAAAAATTATGTACTCCTCAATATGTATTTAAATATGCCTGATTTGTTTTCCTGGTCACAGAGGTGCATTAATCATTCAGTATAATTTAAAAAAGCAAAACAAAAACAACAGAAGAAGGCGAAGGAACAATATACCAAACAGAAACTGTTGACGAAATGTATAGATTTATCCAAGAGTCAATGTGATCAGGTCTAAGAATAATAATGATGATGATAATAAAATTATGTTCTGTACTATTGTGAAGCTAGCAGGCGGGATTATTTTGGGATGGATACATGACTGGGTTTTTTGGCTTTGTAGCTTTGGTGTCTATTGTGTTTTGGGTTGTTGTTCGGGCTTTCTGAAACCTTGGGACTTTGTGGTTTATTTCATCGAATACGTTTTGGTTTGGCCATTGTTATAGACGTCTATTCAGTTGGGAATTTTGGCCTATCTAGATCCAGGGACGTCATGCTAACACTATATTCTATTCTGCCTTGGTCAAACCACACGTGGAATCACACGGAGTCCAGTTTTGGGCACCACAATTGAAGGGAGATGTTGAGTCTTAAGTTGGAATGTTTCCAGAGGAGGGCAACTCAAAGGATCAAGGATCTGGAGAACAAGCCCTGTGAGGAGCGGCTTAAAGAACTGAGCATGTTTGGCCTGCAGAAGAGAAGGTTGAGAGGAGACATGATGAGGACCATGTATAAATAGTCACTAGCTGTGCCTGGCCACGCGTTGCTGTGGCGAAGTCTGGTGGTATGAGAAATAAAGTATTGAGGAATTGGTGGTAGTTAAGGTCAAGGGTAAATGTTTGCCATATAATCTAGTGCAAATTAGATAATCTGTGGAAGAAGCCTAAGTGAGGCCTAAATCTGCCTGTCCCCTAAGTGAACCCTGGCTGTCCCTTGGCTGAGTTGGTTGCTAGGAGACCAAGTGGGGAGAGATTAGCCCTCTAAACTGGCAGCAATTGGATAAAAACAATTATTGCTCTCTCTCTAATTAGGACTTCATTTTTCTTTTCTTTTTGTTGTATCAACCTAGTGGCGTGGATGATGGGTTGTGTTGTCAAATTTCGAGGTTGGGGGGCCTGTAGTTTTGTTGTTTTATGGGTCACCGTGCTGCCATCACTCATTTATATATATAGACTAGCTGTGCCCGGCCACGCGTTGCTGTGGCAAAGTGGGGGTGGTATTGGTTAAAAATTGTTGTGTAATTTTTATTTGACGTTATTTGTATTTTTAATTAATTTTATTGTAATTTATCTTTTTATTTATTATATTTTATTATTTTCTTGTACTATTTTTAGTTATTTTCTGTTATTATAGTATTTTATTGTATTAATTTTTTTAGTGTTTTAAATTATATTTTAGTGTTTTTAATTATTTTTATTGGGTTGCTAGGGGACCAAGTTGGAGGAGATTAGCCTTCTAACTGGCAGCAATTGGATAAAAGCAATTATTCCTCTCTCTCTCTAATTAGGACTTTATTTTTCTTTTCTTTTTGTTGTATCAACCTAGTGGCGTGGATGATGGGTTGTGTTGTCAAATTTCGAGGTTGGGGGGCCTGTAGTTTTGTTGTTTTGTGGGTCACCGTGATGCCATCACTCATTTATATATATAGATAGGGAGGAGAGCGCAAGCTTGTTTTCTGCTGCCCTGGAGACTAGGATGTAATGGAACAATGGCTTCAAACTACAGGAAAGAAAGGAGATTCCACTTCAACATTAGGAAGAACTTCCTCACTATGAGATAGACCTGTTCAGCAGTGGAACTCTCTGCCCCAGGATGTGGTGGAGGCTTTGAAACAGAGGTTGGCTATCTGTCAGGGGTGCTTTGAATGCAATTTTCCTGCTTTTTGGCATAATGGGGTTGTACTGGATGTCCCACAAGGTCTTTTCCAACTCCATGATTCTGTGTTAATGTTGTATGAAAAGTGTGATGGCATTGTGAGTCGAAACAGGGCATGTAGTGGTGAGCACTTTTGCAAAAATGTGGAGGATTCTGGTCCAAAAAAAGTAACTTTTTCAAGCAGTTTCTCCATTTGCCATATATGAATTTGGAGTCTAAGCAGTAGACATGTCCAAAAAATCGTTTTGAATCATATATCGGAATTATTTCGGATTGTTCTCGCTTTTTGATACGCATTCTGAGACGTTGTCTCACAGCGCAACCAGCAATGTCATTCGAACCATTGTTGGCCCATTCTCTAATTGTCTCTTAATGTTTCGTTAATTCCCCCCCCCCCCAAATTTTTAAGGGAATTTCTAGTTTTCAAAGTATCTTTGCACAACTTGCAAAGGCATTGCAAATTTGATGAGGATAGCTCAAGAAATGAGGGCGGGAAAGCCCTGTAAAAGTCCCGTCCTCCCCCCTCGAGTTCCTTTTTTTGGCGACTGTGCATGCGCGTCCACCATTTTAGAAACATTTAGAATCATTACAAATTTTCGGAAATATCTGAAATTTTTGGGTGAAAAAATCGGAAATACTTTCTATATTGAAGCACCAGCACCCCCTACTTTAGAAACGAGAACTGAAATATTTTTTTCATCGATCGGACATGCCTACTAAGCAGGCCTTCCGGTTTGAGTAACAAGGGCAACGTTGGCCATGACATGTCAGAACACTTGGATTTTGGGCGGCTCAGCCACATTGACACCCTTTCATTTCTTGTGTCTTTTTATACAATTTTTGTTGAACTTTGTGGAGTAACGTGGTTACTAGCATTTTTTTTACTTTGTTTTCAGCATTCCTGCTTTGGATTTAGGGTGAGATTTCTTGGTGGGATGATCTGGGTTCTTTTCCATGCTTTTATTTGAGAACAATACAGTTTTGCTGGTTTTAGGCTTTTAATGTGTCCGGGTTTCTGTGTCCTCCTTCCACTTTCCCCTCTATTGGTGCAATTTTCAGAAGTATGATCTGAGTTGGAGAGGAGAGGATGAAATCTTGCCTTTCGCTGTAGATGCAGCAGCGCATCTTCACTGTAGGATTAATGCAGTTTGACAACGCTTTAACAGCCACGGCTCAATTATACGGAATTATGAGCATTGCAGTTTTACAAAGTCTTTTGCCTTCAGGGTTGTTGTGTGTTTTCCAGGCTGTCTGGCCATGTTCCAGAAGCATTTTCTCCTGATGTTTCACCCACATCTGTGGCAGGCATCCCCAGAGGTTGTGAGGTCTGTTGGAAACTAGGCAAGTGGGGTTTATATATCTGTGGAAGGTCCAGGCTGACCATGTTCCAGAAGCAGCATTCTCTCCTGACGTTTCACCCACATCTGTGGCAGGCATCCTCAGAGGTTGTGAGGTCTGTTGAAAACTAGGCAAGTGGGGTTTATATATCTGTGGAAGGTCCAGGCTGACCATGTTCCAGAAGCAACATTCTCTCCTGATGTTTTGCCCACATCTGTGGCAGGCATCCTTAGAGGTTGTGAGGTCTGTTGGAAACTAGGCAAGTGGGGTTTATATATCTGTGGAAGGTCCAGGCTGACCATGTTCCAGAAGCAACATTCTCTCCTGATGTTTTGCCCACATCTGTGGCAGGCATCCTTAGAGGTTGTGAGGTCTGTTGGAAACTAGGCAAGTGGGGTTTATATATCTCTGGAAGGTCCAGGCTGACCATGTTCCAGAAGCAACATTCTCTCCTGATGTTTCGCCCACATCTGTGGCAGGCATCCTCAGAGGTTGTGAGGTCTGTTGGAAACTAGGCAAGTGGGGTTTATATATCTCTGGAAGGTCCAGGCTGACCATGTTCCAGAAGCAACATTCTCTCCTGATGTTTCGCCCACATCTGTGGCAGGCATCCTCAGAGGTTGTGAGGTCTGTTGGAAACTAGGCAAGTGGGGTTTATATATCTCTGGAAGGTCCAGGCTGACCATGTTCCAGAAGCAACATTCTCTCCTGATGTTTCGCCCACATCTGTGACAGGCATCCTCAGAGGTTGTGAGGTCTGTTGGAAACTAGGCAAGTGGGGTTTATATATCTCTGGAAGGTCCAGGCTGACCATGTTCCAGAAGCAACATTCTCTCCTGATGTTTCGCCCACATCTGTGACAGGCATCCTCAGAGGTTGTGAGGTCTGTTGGAAACTAGGCAAGTGGGGTTTATATATCTCTGGAAGGTCCAGGCTGACCATGTTCCAGAAGCAACATTCTCTCCTGATGTTTCGCCCACATCTGTGACAGGCATCCCCAGAGGTTGTGAGGTCTGTTGGAAACTAGGCAAGTGGGGTTTATATATCTCTGGAAGGTCCAGGCTGACCATGTTCCAGAAGCAACATTCTCTCCTGATGTTTCGCCCACATCTGTGGCAGGCATCCTCAGAGGTTGTGAGGTCTGTTGGAAACTAGGCAAGTGGGGTTTATATATCTCTGGAAGGTCCAGGCTGACCATGTTCCAGAAGCAACATTCTCTCCTGATGTTTCGCCCACATCTGTGGCAGGCATCCTCAGAGGTTGTGAGGTCTGTTGGAAACTAGGCAAGTGGGGTTTATATATCTCTGGAAGGTCCAGGCTGACCATGTTCCAGAAGCAACATTCTCTCCTGATGTTTCGCCCACATCTGTGGCAGGCATCCTCAGAGGTTGTGAGGTCTGTTGGAAACTAGGCAAGTGGGGTTTATATATCTCTGGAAGGTCCAGGCTGACCATGTTCCAGAAGCAACATTCTCTCCTGATGTTTCGCCCACATCTGTGGCAGGCATCCTCAGAGGTTGTGAGGTCTGTTGGAAACTAGGCAAGTGGGGTTTATATATCTCTGGAAGGTCCAGGCTGACCATGTTCCAGAAGCAACATTCTCTCCTGATGTTTCGCCCACATCTGTGGCAGGCATCCTCAGAGGTTGTGAGGTCTGTTGGAAACTAGGCAAGTGGGGTTTATATATCTCTGGAAGGTCCAGGCTGGCCATGTTCCAGAAGCAACATTCTCTCCTGACGTTTCACCCACATCTGTGGCAGGCATCCTCAGAGGTTGTGAAGTCTGTTGGAAACTAGGCAAGTGAGGTTTATATATCTGTGGGAGAAAGAACAACTTATATAAAATAAGTTTATTTTACTGTTTGTTTAGTGCAGGGGTCCCCAAACTAAGGCCCGGGGGCCGGATGCGGCCCATCGAAGCTGTTTATCCGGCCCCCATGGCACAAGGGCAGAAGGGGGTTGGGCTAAGTGACCCAAGGGGTCTCTTCTTCTCTTACAACCATTATTATTATTATTATTATTATTATTATTATTATTATTATTATTATTATTATTAGCAACATTGAGGCTGGGTGGCCATCTGCCAGGGGTGCTTTGCTTGTGCTTTCGGTGCACAAAGGCAGAAGGGGATTGGACTCAATGGCCCAAGGGGTCTCTTCCAACCCTCTTTATTATTATTATTATTATTATTATTATTATTATTATTATTATTATTATTATTATTAGCAACATTGAGGCTGGGTGGCCATCTGCCAGGGGTGCTTTGCTTGTGCTTTCGGTGCGCAAAGGCAGAAGGGGATTGGACTCAATGGCTCAAGGGGTCTCTTCCAACCCTCTTTATTATTATTATTATTATTATTATTATTATTATTATTATTATTATTATTAGCAACATTGAGGCTGGGTGGCCATCTGCCAGGGGTGCTTTGCTTGTGCTTTCGGTGCACAAAGGCAGAAGGGGATTGGACTCAATGGCCCAAGGGGTCTCTTCCAACCCTCTTTATTATTATTATTATTATTATTATTATTATTATTATTATTATTATTATTATTATTATTAGCAACATTGAGGCTGGGTGGCCATCTGCCAGGGGTGCTTTGCTTGTGCTTTCGGTGCACAAAGGCAGAAGGGGATTGGACTCAATGGCCCAAGGGGTCTCTTCCAACCCTCTTTATTATTATTATTATTATTATTATTATTATTATTATTATTATTATTATTATTATTATTAGCAACATTGAGGCTGGGTGGCCATCTGCCAGGGGTGCTTTGCTTGTGCTTTCGGTGCACAAAGGCAGAAGGGGATTGGACTCAATGGCCCAAGGGGTCTCTTCCAACCCTCTTTATTATTATTATTATTATTATTATTATTATTATTATTATTATTATTAGCAACATTGAGGCTGGGTGGCCATCTGCCAGGGGTGCTTTGCTTGTGCTTTCGGTGCACAAAGGCAGAAGGGGATTGGACTCAATGGCCCAAGGGGTCTCTTCCAACCCTCTTTATTATTATTATTATTATTATTATTATTATTATTATTATTATTATTATTATTAGCAACATTGAGGCTGGGTGGCCATCTGCCAGGGGTGCTTTGCTTGTGCTTTCGGTGCACAAAGGCAGAAGGGGATTGGACTCAATGGCCCAAGGGGTCTCTTCCAACCCTCTTTATTATTATTATTATTATTATTATTATTATTATTATTATTATTATTATTAGCAACATTGAGGCTGGGTGGCCATCTGTCAGGGGTGCTTTGCTTGTGCTTTTGGTGCGCAAAGGCAGAAGGGGATTGGACTCAATGGCTCAAGGGGTCTCTTCCAACCCTCTTTTTTATTATTATTGCTCAGTGGCCAACTATAGTCCGGCCCTCCAACGGTCCAAAGGATCGTGAACTGGCCCCCTGTTTAAAAAGTTTGGGGACCCCTGGGCTAGATAGATAGATAGAGCGCTTTCTTAACCCCGTTGCTGACACCCAGGCTCCCTTGAATGCATGGCCATAGCCTGGGGTGGGAGTGGGGGTTAAGGGTCCACCCCCCCCCCCAAATGTGTCAGGTTAAAAAAAAGCTGGTTTACTCATGAATTGGTTAACTAGTTCAATTTCATTACTACACCAGGCTTTTTATTTTAACCTGACACATTTGGGGGGGGGGGTTAACCCTTAACCCACCCACCCCTCTCTCTGGCTATGGCTCTGCTTGAAGGGAAGAAAAAAAAAGCTCCCAATGCACAGGGGAGCCTCTTAAGTTCCCCATTTTATTTATTTATTTATTGCAGTACTTATATCTCGCCCTTCTCACCCATAGGGGACTCAGGGCAGCTTACAATAAAACACACATATAAAAATAATACCAAACAACTCAAAATTAAATACATTGAACATTCATACATTTACAATTGGCGCATTTCGAGGCTGAAAACTGGGTTTGTCATTGAGTCCTAAGGGTGATAACCATTGATGCTGGTGTTATTGATTTTGGCCACCAATGGGCCAAAAAGTATCGGTTTTTTTTTCCAGATGCGGAAGAAAAATTCCCATTCAGCTGCACGCTCATTTTCGGTAGACTCTGTAAAGCAAATATGGGGAGCTTCCAGTATCCAGTGGAGCCCCTGGTGGTGCAGCAGGTTAAACTGCTGAGCTGCTGAACTTGCTGACCAAAAGGTCGGCAGTTCAAATCCGGGGAGAGGGGTGAGCTCCTGTTGTTAGCTCCATCTTCTGCCGACCTAGCAGTTCAAAAACATGCAAATGTGAGTAGATCAATAGGTACCGCTTCTGCGAGAAGGTAATAGCGCTCCATGCAATCATGGTAGCCACATGACCTTGGAGGTGTCTATGAACAACGTTGGTTCTTCGGCTTAGAAATGGAGATGAGCACCAACCCTTAGCGTCCGACACAACTAAATTTGATGTCAGGGGAAACCTTTACCTTTTACCAGTACAGTAGAGTCTCACTTATCCAAGACTCGCTTATCCAAGGTTCTGGATTATTCAAGGCATTTTTGTAGTCAATGTTTTCAATATGTCATGATATTTTGGTGCTAAATTCGTAAATCCAGTAATTACAACATAACAATACTGCATATTGAACTACTTTTTCTGTCAAAATGATGTTTTGGTGCTGAATTTGTAAAATCATAACCTAATTTGATGTTTAATAGGCTTTTCCTTAATCCCTTCTTATTATCCAAGATATTCGATCCAAGGTTCTGTCGGCCCATTTAGCTTGGATAAGTGAGACTCTACTGTATTTGGCAAGCAGAAATGGATAGCGATTCACTCGAAATGCACAAGCCTATTATCCTCTCTTCTTGCGTTCATGTAGGGAAACATTCATCCAGACCGAGCTGTCCCTTGCCATCTCTGGTGGCAAAATCCATGAAAATTGTGCCATTTGCCCCTTGGCATTCATGCAAACTGTGTCCCAGGTGCAATCCCAAGTCAGACCAGGAAATCAATAAGACGTATTTTGAAGAAAAGAACCAACCATGTCAATAGTATGGCCACTTTTTTAAGTACATGGCAACACATGCACTGTTCGTTTTTTCGTAGCCTCCCCATTGAAAGGGCATTTAAACATGAGTCAGGACTGCATTGCTCTAAATCAGGGTGACAGCAGAGCCAAAAGCAGAATATTTGAATCCAATGAGATTGAGGAGGGAGAGAGGGAGACATCCTGTTGCAAAGTCCTTCCCGAGAACATAGACTTTATTGGCTCTGTATAGATGAAGCCCAGAGCCTTTTGATTTATGGCAGGGGTCCCCAAACTAAGGCCCGGGGGCCGGATGCGGCCCATCGAAGCCATTTATCCGGCCCCCATGGCACAAGGGCAGAAGGGGGTTAGACTAAATGACCCAAGGGGTCTCTTCTTCTCTTACAACCATTATTATTATTATTATTATTATTATTATTATTATTATTATTATTATTATTATTATTATATTTTATGACACAGCAAACAAGATAGATATGCTGGATTTCATATCACAAAATTACATTATTATTATTATTATTATTATTATTATTATTATTATTATTATTATTAACATTGAGGTTGGGTGACCATCTGTCAGGGGTGTTTTGCTAGTGCTTTTGATGCACAAAGGCAGAAGGGGATTGGACTCAATGGCCCAAAGGGTCTCTTCCAACCCTCTTTATTATTATTATAAACATTGAGGCTGGGTGGCCATCTGTCAGAAGTACTTTGCTTGTGCTTTTGGTGCACAAAGGCAAAAGGGGGTTGGACTTAATGGCCCAAGGGGTCTCTTCCAACCCTATTATTATTATTATTATTATTATTATTATTATTATTATTATTATTATTATTATTATCAACATTGAGGCTGGGTGGCCATCTGTCAGGGGTACTTTGCTTGTGCTTTCGGTGCACAAAGGCAGAAGGGGATTGGACTCAATGGCCAAAAGGGTCTCTTCCAACCCTCTTTTATTGTTGTTGTTGTTGTTGTTGTTGTTGTTGTTGTTGTTGTTGTTGTTATTTTATTGTATGACACAGCAAACAAGATAGATATGCTGGATTTATTATTATTATTATTATCAACACAACAACGTTGTATGGCACAGCAAACAAGATAGATATGCTGGATTTATTATTATTATTATTATTATCAACACAACAACGTTGTATGGCACAGCAAACAAGATAGATATGCTGGATTTATTATTATTATTATTATTATCAACACAACAACGTTGTATGGCACAGCAAACAAGATAGACATGCTGGATTTATTATTATTATTATTATTATTATTATTATTATTATTATTATTATTATTATCAACACAACAACGTTGTATGGCACAGCAAACAAGATAGATATGCTGGATTTATTATTATTATTATTATTATCAACACAACAACGTTGTATGGCACAGCAAACAAGATAGACATGCTGGATTTTGTCTAGGACTGTGTGATGTATTTTCTGATGATGTGTGCAGATCCCAGTCGGGTGGCCTTTTGCAGTTGGCAGATTGTGATTTTGTCAATGTCTATTGTTTCCAAATGCCGGCTGAGATCTTTTGGCACAGCACCCAGTGTGCCCGTCACCACCGGGACCACCTGCACTGGTTTCTGCCAGAGTCTTTGCAGTTCAGTCTTGAGGTCCTGATAGCAGTTGAGTTTTTCCTGTTGTTTTTCATCAATGCGACTGTCACCTGGGATGGCAACATCAATGATCCAAACCTTTTTCTTTTCCACAACTGTGATGTCTGGTGTGTTGTGTTCCAGAACTAATATTATTATTATTATTATTATTATTATTATTATTATTATTATTATTATTATTATTATTATTATTATTATTATTATTATTGCTCGGTGGCCAACTATAGTCCGGCTCTCCAACGGTCCGAAGGATTGTGAACCGGCCCCCTGTTTAAAAAGTTTGGGGACCCCTGATTTATGGGAATGTTGCTGGCCAGCAAAGTGAGGCAGTTGTGATTCTAGAAGAGGACTTGCTTTGCATTGCAATGCAATGCATCAGGACCAATTGTTCTTTCAGAACATTATTTTTAATAAAATCTCATCGGGACATTGAGAATGAAGGTATGTGATACAGCTGGTGTTGATGCACAGCCATTCCTTTCTTTGGGCAAAGGATGGAACAAGTTAGTGCTTTGAGGTTTTCAAAGCTGGAGATGAAAAGATAAACCGGTGCCTAGGCTGTGCCTATTTATAGAGCAAAAGAGGAGACAGATCCTTCCTTGCAAAATAAATCCCCAAAGAGTCCGATCCAAGGAAAACACAACCAAAGCGTGGATTATGCAAGATCCTTTTACATATGCAACTGAATCCTCTCACCATTGAGCAAAAAATTGAATGGACCGACCCTTGTTGGGTCTTACAAGTGGGATTGGTGTCATAATTAATTAAAAATGAATTACCATATATACTCGAGTATAAGCTGACCCGAATATAAGCTGAGGTATCTAATTTTACCACAAAAAAACTGGGAAATCATTGACTCAAGTATAAGCCGAGGGTGGGAAATTTCAGAAATAAAAATAGATACCAATAAAATTACATGAATTGAGGCATCAGTAGGTTAAATGTTTTTGAATATTTACATAAAGCTCAAATTTAAGATAAGACTGTCCAACTCTGATCAAATCATTATTCTCATCTTCTTCAATGTCAATGTGCTTATGTATCCTTTTAATAATAATAGAGTAAAATAATACATGTAATAATAATAATAATAATAATAATAAATAATAGAGGAAAATAATAAATGCAATAATAATAAGATCAGAGTGAAATAATAAATGTATTAATAATAATAAAAAATAGAGTAAAATAAATGTTTTTGAATATCTACATCAAGCTCTAATTTTAGATAAGACTGTCCAACTCTGATTAAATCATTATTTTCACCTTCTTCAATGTAAATGTGCTTATGTATCCTTTTAATAATAATAGAGTAAAATAATAAATGTAAGAATAATAATAAATACAGTAAAATAATAAATGTAATAATAACAATAATAATATCAGAGTGAAATAATAAATGTATCAATAGTAAAAATAAAGTAGAATAATAAATGTAATAATAACAATAATAATATCAGAGTGAAATAATAAATGTATCAATAATAAAAATAGAGTAAAATAATAAATGTAAGAATAATAATAAATACAGTAGAATAATAAATGTAATAACAATAATAATATCAGAGTGAAATAAGACATGTGTCAATAATAAAGAGTAAAATAATAAATGTAAGAAAAATAATAAATACAGTAGAATAATAAATGTAATAATAACAATAATAACATCAGAGTGAAATAATAAATGTGTCAATAATAATAAAATAGAGTAAAATAAATGCAATACAGTAGAGTCTCACTTATCCAACATTCGCTTATCCAGCGTTCTGGATTATCCAACACAATCCGCCTTTTAGTAGTCAATGTTTTGTAGTCAAAGTTTTCAATATATCGTGATATTTTGGTGCTAAATTCGTAAATACAGTAATTACTACATAGCATTACTGCGTATTGAACTACTTTTTCTGTCAAATTTGTTGTATAACATGATGTTTTGGTGCGTAATTTGCAAAATCATAACATAATTTGATGTTTAATAGGCTTTTCCTTAATCCCTCCTTATTATCCAATATATTCGCTTATTCAACTTTCCGCCAGCCCGTTTATGTTGGATAAGTGAGACTCTACTGTAGTAACAATAACAATAGAGTAAAATAACAAATGTAATGATAATTATAGTGTAGAATAATAAATATAATGATATCAATTAATAATAGAGAAAAATAATAAATGTACCATATATACTTGAGTATAAGCTGATGCGAATATAAGTCAATCAGGACCCTCACCCGAGTATAAGCCGAGGGGGCTTTTTCAGTCCTAAAAAGGGCTGAAAAACCCAGTTTATACTCGAGTATATACGGTAACCCAGAATATCAGGGCAGATAATCCGCAATATTTGCTCTGAACTGGGTTATCTGAGTCCACACTGCCATATAATCCAGTTCAACATGGATTTTATACAGCTGCGTGTAAGGGGCCCTAGAGATATTAAGAATGATGACCTTGTTCTGGTTTTTTCATAATTGAAATCGTGAGGATGTGTCTGAACCGCTCATCCTCCATCACCTCTCCGCGCTAGTAAAACTGTTCATGCTTTTTGGATCCAGTTTTATTGGATGTTGGGGAACAGGGAGTTGTTAACTGTTGTAAAATTGAGATAAATTGGTTGAGTTAAATATGTCTGTGAATGAGGGCATAAGTGTTGTTCAGGATTTTTAATGCTGTGTTTCTAGCAGTGAATATGGAGGGAACTGGTGCATTCAGATTGCTCTAGCACAGTGGTCTACAAAGTTAAAATATGGTCCGCGGCCTCACTGTTTCTACTACTACGGATAATAACACAGCCCAACCATAAAGTTTTCTTGGTGTTTCGTTTTTAGGCCTCTTCCTGGGGTTATTTGGGGCGGTGACTCAGAAAATTGCATTGGATAGACCAGTGGGTGCTACCGCCCCCTGCTGGTAAAAAAGTCAGAAAAAATATAACTCAGCACCCCCTGGAAAGGGGGCGTGGCTTAGAGGGGTGGGCGTGGCTCCTGCTCAAGAGGGCGGGGCTGAACCTCTCCCCTAATCCAAGATACAGGGCTGAGAGGGGGAGGGGAGATGGGCGGGGCCACAAATGGGCGGCCAGGGCTGGGATGGGCGGAGTTACGAGCTCTGAGGCAGGGCTGAGCATCTATCCCTGTCCTGCAGCACCTGCCAGGACACAAGGGGTGGGGCTAGAGGAGGGGGCGGGGCCTCTTCCCAAGAATTCTAACAAGCACCTCAGGGGAGATATACATATACTCTTGGGAAGAGGCCCTGCCCCCACCCCTAGCCCTGCCCTTTAGTCCTAAAAGGCCTCTCAGGAGAGATATAGAGGCTCAGCCCTGTCTCGTGCTCTTAGGAATAGGCCCCGCCCCCACCCCTAGCCCCGCCCTTTAGTCCTAAAAGGCCTCTCAGGAGAGTTATAGAGGCTCAGCCCTGTCTCGTGCTCTTAGGAATAGGCCCCGCCCCCACCCCTAGCCCCGCCCTTTAGTCCTAAAAGGCCTCTCAGGAGAGTTATAGAGGCTCAGCCCTGTCTCGTGCTCTTAGGAATAGGCCCCGCCCCCACCCCTAGCCCCGCCCTTTAGTCCTAAAAGGCCTCTCAGGAGAGTTATAGAGGCTCAGCCCTGTCTCGTGCTCTTAGGAATAGGCCCCGCCCCCACCCCTAGCCCCGCCCTTTAGTCCTAAAAGGCCTCTCAGGAGAGTTATAGAGGCTCAGCCCTGTCTCGTGCTCTTAGGAATAGGCCCCGCCCCCACCCCTAGCCCCGCCCTTTAGTCCTAAAAGGCCTCTCAGGAGAGTTATAGAGGCTCAGCCCTGTCTCGTGCTCTTAGGAATAGGCCCCGCCCCCACCCCTAGCCCCGCCCTTTAGTCCTAAAAGTCCTCTCAGGAGAGATATAGAGGCTCAGCCCTGTCTCGTGCTCTTGGAAGGAGGCCCCGCCCCCACCCCTAGCCCCGCCCTTTAGTCCTAAAAGTCCTCTCAGGAGAGATATAGAGGCTCAGCCCTGTCTCGTGCTCTTGGAAGGAGGCCCCGCCCCCACCCCTAGCCCCGCCCTTTAGTCCTAAAAGTCCTCTCAGGAGAGATATAGAGGCTCAGCCCTGTCTCGTGCTCTTAGGAATAGGCCCCGCCCCCACCCCTAGCCCCGCCCTTTAGTCCTAAAAGGCCTCTCAGGAGAGTTATAGAGGCTCAGCCCTGTCTCGTGCTCTTGGAAGGAGGCCCCGCCCCCACCCCTAGCCCCGCCCTTTAGTCCTAAAAGTCCTCTCAGGAGAGATATAGAGGCTCAGCCCTGTCTCAGGGTCTTGGAAGGCGACACTGCCCCCTTCCCTAGCTCCGCCTTCTGTGTCCCAACAAGTGCCTCAGGAAAGGTAAGATTCTCAGCCCTGTCTCGGGCTCTTGGGAAGAGGCCCCGCCCCACCCCTAGCCCTGCCCTTTAGTCCTAAAAGGTATAGAGGCTTAGCCCTGTCTCGGGTTCTTGGAAGGAGGCCCTGCTTCGTTCCCTAGCTCCAACCTCTGTGTCCCAACAAGAGTCTCAGGAGAGGTATAGATGCTCAGCCCTGTCTCAGGCTCTTGGGAAGAAGCCACACCCACTCCTCTAGCTCCGCCCCCTGTGTCCCAACAAGAGTCTCAGGAGAGGTATAGATGCTCAGCCCTGTCTCAGGCTCTCAGGAAGAAGCCACACCCACTCCTCTAGCTCCGCCCCCTGTGTCCTAACAGGCGCCTCAGATGCTCAGCCCTGTCTCCGGCACTTGGGAAGAGGCCACGCCCCTCTCCTGGCTCCACCCCTGTATCTTAATAGGTGCCGTCACCACCCCCCTGGATCTCTGCAGCGCCCACCAGGGGGCAGTAGCGCCCACTGTGGGAATCACTGATCTACACTGTATAATGAAAGTGGTTTGACACCATTTTAGCTGCCAGGACTCAATGCAACACAATCCTGGGAGTTGCAGTTCTGCAAAGCCTTCCTTGCCAAAAACGGCTGATGCCTCACCACGCGACAGTTCCTAGGATTCCATAGCATTGAGTCATGTCAATTAAAGTGGCTTCAAGCTGCATTAATTCAGCAGTATAAATGCACCCATAGGCTTTTGGGGGGAAAGCATTTCCATGTCTGAAAAGAGCTGAATATCAATATTGTCTGTCTTAATGAGGAGGGGTGAAATACTTATTTTCATCCAGAGGAAATGTTACCTTAAATGAAAAGATCTCAACAGGGAAAACTGTTCCAGCAGAAAATCCATTGCTGGAGGCATGAGACAAACCTATTCCACAGGTTGTTTGCTTCTCATTGATTTCTGTGGATTTTGGTTCCTGCTTTGTAGATGCCGGCCGGTGTGCATCTCTCCTTGTGTCTGCAGCTCCTCGTGGAATCAATAGATATACAAAAATCAATAACGTTGTGATAGAAAATATACCTACCGCTGAATTCATGAATGCCAAGCAGGAGGTTTGCCAGCGCAGGCCGAAGGCGCTGAAGCCTTGGGAGCTCAGTCAGCCTTTCCTCCCTCCATTAAGATCAACTGCTAATTTCAGAGCTTTCAGATCCTGCTGGAAAATGTGTTGCCGGGATGGCCCTGGGCGAGAAGCCAACAGAGGATGAGAGCTGCTGGACCAGGCAACGGCTCAGCATCTCAGTTTCCAAGCAGAATATGGAAGAATCTATTTTTTCCAGAATTCCCCAGCTATCAAGATGGTGGTGAATATGTAGGTGACTGTGGAGTCCTATTCTTCATCTGCATCTTCTTCCACAGTGAGAGCATCAGTTTCAGGTGGAAGGTGGTCCCGATCAGGTTTGGCTTGATGTGCCTTCCTCTTGGCATGTTTCTGCCTTTCAACCCCCATTCGTGCCTCTTCAAATTCCACAGCACAGCTGGTCACAGCTGACCTCCAGGGCCAGGGTTTCCCAGTTCTCAGTGTTTATGCCACAGTTTTTAAGGTTAGCTTTAAACTCTTTTCATGTCCAGCAACATTCCATTTTCCCTTCTTGAACTGGAAGTATAGTAACTGCTTTGTGAGATGGTGACTGGGCATTCTAACAACGTGGCCAGTCCAGCAGAGTTGATGCCGTAGGAGCATCACTCCAATGCTGGTGGTCTTCCAACATGCTGACATTTGTCTGCCTGTCTTCCCAAGAGATTTGCAGGATTTTTCAGAGGCAACGCTGATGGAATCCTTCCAGGAGTTGAGTGTGACGTCTGAAGACAGTCCATGTTTTGCAGGCATATAATAGGGTTGAGAAGACAATAGCTTTATAAACAAGCACCTTCGGAAAAATGCTGCACTCGCAGAGCTCAGACGGTGTCGTATTTCAGTGTCGATGTTGACTTTTGTGGAGAGGTGACTATAAAATACAGATAAACTAATGCTTAAAATTGTATATAATGAGATTTTATTTTGCAATGGTACCTGTTTTATATGAATTGTTGTTTTGTAGATTGTTTTATATGAATTGTTGTTTTTATATTGTTTTTAGGCATTGAATTTTTGCCTATTTATTGTAAGCCGCTTTGAGTCCCCTCAGGAAGAAAGGCTGGGTAAAAGTGATGTAAATAAATAAATAAATAAATAAATAAATTTGATCTGGATTATATGGCAGTGTAGACTCAAGTCCCTCCCACACAGCTATATAATCCAGAATGCCAAGGCAGATAATCCACAGTATTTGCTTTGAACTGGATTATCTTGAGTCCACACTGCCATATAACCCAGTTCAGTGAGGATTTTATACAGCTGTGCAGAAGGGGCCTCACATAATCCAGTTCTAACCAAATGATATAAGATTATAAATATAATATATAATATTTACTGCGGTATAATAATAAAATCAGGACAGTAAATAAAGAGCAACACCCTGAAAACAGGGAAATTCCAGACAGGAAACAATCAGGGCCAGCTAACACCTCTCAACAAAGGATTCCCCTAGGTAGCCAGCAGCCAGGCTTTGAAGCAGCGAGGCTATTCATTGCAATTTTAGAAGCCCAAAAAACCATTTCCCCAGAACGCAAGTAATAATAATAATAATAATAATAATAATAATAATAATAATAATAATAATAATAATAACTTTATTTTTATACCCCACCCCATCTCCCCGAAGGGATTCGGGGCGGCTTACATGGGGCCTGGCCCGATAAAACAAACAAATAACAGTAACAGAGCAATAAAACAATTATCCCAGTAAAAAACATCAACATCAATAAAAACAATCATTAAAATCAACAAGCAGGATACAGTATTAAAGTACCCAGCCTTCCAAGCAGCAAGCCTATTCCGTTGTATTCCAGCTCACCAAACAAAGATTCCCAAAAGAAGAAAACAGCCAGGCTTTGAGGCTGCAAGGCTATTCACTGCTATTCCACCTGGCCAACAAAGGATTCCCATAAACCACAGCAACGCGTGGCCGGGCACAGCTAGTAAATAAATAAAATGTGTTAGAGGTATAGGCACAAACAAGTGTTTCTTGGGCCGTCAAGTAAAGTAGTATCTCTTGGTGTCCTTAATGCTAATCTTGCTCTCTCTTGTGTTAATTGATTGTTGTGCTCTGCAATTGGCATCTTGCCACCTCTCTCAGTGTTTACCTGATTCTTGTGTTGTCGAAGTTTTCTCCATACCTCACAACCTCTGAGGATGCCTGCCATAGATGTGGGCGAAACGTCAGGAGAGAATGCTTCTGGAACATGGCCACACAGCCCGAAAGACATACAACATACCTGATTCTTATTTGGCTTCTGGGTTGAGGGACCCGGGATGCAGCTGTGAAAAGGCATTAAATATTCTTCAGCTTGGCTTTGCTTATCAAGTCTCTTGGCCATTCCGAGCGGTATGTGCGTGATCTATAGCTATCCAAATCCATCTCTATTTTTGCAGGCAATGCAGTGGAAGAAACATGAGAAAGTCGATGCAATATCTACTGGAAATACTTTTAGCATTGGATGAAGCAAGGTCTTTCTCAATCAGGAACAAGAGGAGGGAAAAATGAAAAATATTCAAACAATGATTAAAATGCTGGTTTTTGTTTAACATCAAGAAATACCGATGAGAGGAATCCTGGACTGATGAGTATCTTCATAGTCTGGGATTTATTCTGTGCTAAATGCACACAAAACTCAGCATTTTCTGCGTGGGAAACAGCTTTTTTTCTGCAGAGCAAATATTTCTGCATGGAAATGCTATTTCTTGCACAAGAAATTACGCCATAGAAGAGCTTCTGTGCAAAATTTTCTCAGGATTGATTTCCATGGAAAACAGTGTTTTCTCTGCAGGGAATAGCTTTATTTTTTTCTGTGCAGAAAATATTATTTTCCATACACACAAATTTCACACAGAAGAAATCCTGTATTACAAATAGGCTTTGAAGACTGTATGATTTTCCAAGTTTTCCTTGTAGTGGGAATAAAATTGCTAAAATTGCTTGTTGCTTCCTCCAAAAAGAAAAATAGCAATGGACTCATCCTTAATCTGAAAGTGCTCCCCTTTTATTCCTGGTTAGAAAACTGAAGTTCATAATAATGCAAATAGGGATTTTTGTAGTTATTATTATTATTATTATTATTATTATTATTAATAATAATAATAATAATAATAATAATAATAATAATAATAAGACTATGGCAGAAACCAGTGCAGGTGGTCCCGGTGGTGATGGGCACATTGGGTGCCGTGTCAAAAGTTCTCAGCCAGCATTTGGAAACAATAGACATTGACAAAATTACGATATGCCAACTGCAAAAGGCCACCCTACTGGGATCTGCACGCGTCATCTGACAATACATCACACAGTCCTAGACACTTGGGAAGTGTTCGACTTGTGATTTTGTGATACGAAATCCAGCATATGTATCTCGTTTGCTGTGTCATACAACGTAGTTGTGTCAATAATAATAATAATTATTATTATTATAATACACTTTATTTATATTCCTCCCATCTACCTGGAGGGAGAGTGGATTACAGTATCTATAGAGCAGACAAAGGCAAACATTCAATGACATATTTACAAACATACAATGAGACAGACAACACAAACAAAGGCAAAGGCTTCTCCTTTCATTTCCGGCTTTGGAGGCGGTGCTCATCTCTGGTTCCAAAAAAAGTTTGGTTCCAGTCAATTTTCGGTGAGGGCCACTGTTTCTCTGGTTACAGGTGAACTATAACTCCCTTTCCCCCAAACTTGTCCAATATGTTCTTTTGGTTATGGGGGCTCTGTGTGCCAAGTTTGGTCCTGGTTCATCATCGGAGGGGTTCAGAGTGCTCATTCATTGCAGGTGAACCTAGTACCTAGAACTCCCAAATGTCCAGGCCAATTCCCCTCAAAACCCTCCAGTATTCAAATCTGGACATATCTGGGATGCATGGAAAGTTTGGCCCAGATCCATCATTGTTTGGGTTCATAGCGATCTGGGTGTAGGTGAACTACAACTCCTCTACATTCCCCAGTAGGAGTCACAGGGCTCTGACGTGATGCAGGGTGAACTACAACTTCCACCATGTGGAGTCAATCCCCAAACTCCTCCAGTAAGCTCAGTTCTGCTCTGTTTGTTCTGCAGACAGATTGGAAAGGCAAGGACAGTGGGCGGGGTCATGCAAATTCCAAAGCAATGGAGAACCCTGGGATGCCTGCCTGTGGTGGAGGACAAGGCAAAATCTAGGATGAAATGTTCCCCAAATGAAAGCATTCCTTGGGTAGTGGCCGTAGTGTTTGGGGAGGACATTGGCAGGGGCTGGGATACATGTTCATGGCGCTCGCTGTAATCGTAATGTCGGTGGGAAAGAGTGACTTGCTGGCTCCTCAGCACTGGGAACAAGAGCCTATTTGTAGAGGCTGGAGTCTGTCTGTGTGAACAGACACCCGTGGCACATACAGGTTTTCACTTTTATTATGAATATATAATGGATATATAATATATAATAATATAATAATATAGTATAATTTTTGAGGTTGTGGGGCGTTTAGTTTAGTTGTTTTGTCCGGTGCCGTGATTCCATTACCCTTTTATATATATATATATATATATATATAAAAGGGTAATGGAATCACGGCACCGGACAAAACAATTAAACTAAACGCCCACAACCTCGAAAATTGACAGCACAACCTCTCATCCACGCCTCTACGTTCATACAACAAAAAGAAAAGAAAAAGTAAGTCCTAGCCACAGCAACGCGTGGCCGGGCACAGCTAGTGTGTGTGTGTGTGTGTGTGTGTGTGTATATATATATATATATCTCGGAGAAATATTGGCTCACATTTAAGAAGCAATTAACAACAACAACACTCAGTTTACCTAAAATAGTCATTTCCTTTGGATGATAGCCAGGGCTGTCTACAATTTTGAGATCGGGACTATATCTTCTCCCTTCAGCACCTTAGCACTTGAAAAGGTCTTGTTGAAATAAAGGCGGTTTGTTAGGAACCGCCTACTGATACGGATATCGCCAGCTAAACAGCTCATGATGGGCACTTTCAGATCGTCCATCCCATAATGCCTTTTGCTCGGGCTTGTGACTACTTTTGCCTCTGTGTCTGAAAATGCTCACTCGACCTTCACTGTGAAGCCTCCGAAACATCAAACGAGACTTTGTGTCTGGATCCGGGGGCTTTGGAAATCCCTTAAATATCTCAGCCACCAACTTGGCTGTAAATATTTCTCTTTGCTCTCGCCTAATCCTCGACTCTGACACATATTTTTTTTCCCTCTGTTGCTTTGAAAAAAAAAGCAGAAAAACATCCGACATCGATTCCCACATCTAAAGGGGAAAGAAACGCACCCCAGATAATAATGCTCAAATGCTTGAAAGGAGGTATCGTGAGTCCTCATTTATATTTCTAATATGCTTTTTTGGAGATGAAAGCTCTATGCAAATAATGAATATTATCGGCATCCAGTCAATTTCACAATAGGGATACCACCGGCTTCTGAGAATGAATTTACTTGTTCATAAATGGAATAAGCGCCGGGGATGAATGGATATCCTCCGCCCATGCTTGCTGTACACATATTTTCTCTTTCTTTTTTCCCGCATGCTTTCTTTACATTTAGATTAGCTACAAAAAGGCAGCCACATTGTTCCCACGCAGGCAGGCAAATGCATGTAAGCTTGAAGAGATAGCCTTCATTGAGCAACGAATCCTCTACATAAAAAGAACATAAGCAACAACACTGGGCCAAATGCTATTATTACTCTCAGCTCGAGTAAACCATTTGAATCAATGGGGCTTGGATACATTGTTTTACAAAATTTAAGAATTTATTTCATCTTGATGTATGTTAGAACATATACTGTATATACTCAAGTATAAGCCTAGTTTTTCAGCCCTTTTTTTAAGACTGAAAAAGCTCCTCGGCTTATACTCGGGTGAGGGTCCTGGTTGGCTTATATTTGGGTCAGCTTATACTCGAGAATATATGGTACATTTATTATTTTTCTCTATTATTATTGGTATTATTACATTTATTATTTTTCTCTATTATTGCTGCTACTATTACATTTATTTTACTCTATTTTTATTATTATTATTAATACACTAGCTTTGCCCGGCCATGTGTTGCTGTGGCTTATGGGAATCCTTTGTTGGCCAGGTGGAATAGCAGTGAATAGCCTTGCAGTCTCAAAGCCTGGCTGTTTTCTGGAGTAGCTGGAGTAGCACCCTCAATCAACAATCTGTTTTGAAGCCTGGCTCCTTCCTTTGAGGGGAATAATTGTTTGGCCAGCTTGAATTGCTGTAACTAGGACTTTATTTTTCTTTTCTTTTTGTTGTATGAACGTAGAGGCATGGATGAGGGGTTGTGCTGCCAAGTTTAGTGTTTCTGGGATGTGTAGTTTTGTTGTTTTGTCCTAGGCCGAAATTTCATTACCCTTTTATATATATAGATTTATTATTTCACTCTGATCTTATTATTATTATATTTATTATTTTACTCTATCTGTTACTACATGTATTATTTTCCTGTAATAATAATAATAATAATTACATGTATTATTTTCCTCTATTATTATCAAAAGGATACATAAGCACATTTACATTGAAGAAGATGAGAATAATGATTGGATCAGAGTTGGACAATCTTATCTTAAATTTGAGCTTTATATAAATATTCAAAAACATTTAACCTACTGATGCTTCAGTTAATGTAATTTTATTGGTTTTTATTTCTGAAATTTACCACCCTCGGCTTATACTGGAGTCAATGTTTTCCCAGTTTTTTTGTGGTAAAATTAGTTGCCTTGGCCTATATTCGGGTCGGCTTATACTCGAGTATATACGGTATTTATGCTATTGTTTTTGTAAACTATGCTGATCGGGCTTTGTCCCATGTGAGCCGCCCCGAGTCCCCACGGGGAGATGGTGGTGGGGTATAAATAAAGTATTATTATTATTATTATTATTATTATTATTACACAGCAAACAAGATAGATATGCTGGATTTCGTATCACAAAATCTCAAGTCGAACACTTCCCAAGTGTCTAGGACTGTGTGATGTATTTTCGGATGATGTGCGCAGATCCCAGTAGGGTGGCCTTTTGCAGTTGGCATATCGTGATTTTGTCAATGTCTATTGTTTCCAAATGCCGGCTGAGATCTTTTGCCACGGCACCACCGGGACCACCTGCACTGGTTTCTGCTAGTAATAATAATAAATTATTATTATTATTATTATTATTATTATTATTATTATTATTATTATTATTATTTTATTATGACAAAGCAAACAAGATAGATATGCTGGATTTCGTATCAAAAAATCACAAGTTGAACACCTCCCAAGTGTCTAGGACTGTGTGATGTATTATTATTATTATTATTATTATTATTATTATTATTATTATTATTATTATTATTTTATTATGACAAAGCAAACAAGATAGATATGCTGGATTTCGTATCAAAAAATCACAAGTTGAACACCTCCCAAGTGTCTAGGACTGTGTGATGTATTATTATTATTATTATTATTATTATTATTATTATTATTATTATTATTATTATTTTATTATGACAAAGCAAACAAGATAGATATGCTGGATTTCGTATCAAAAAATCACAAGTTGAACACCTCCCAAGTGTCTAGGACTGTGTGATGTATTATTATTATTATTATTATTATTATTATTATTATTATTATTATTATTTTATTATGACAAAGCAAGCAAGATAGATATGCTGGATTTCGTATTTAAAAAATCACAAGTTGAACACCTCCCAAGTGTCTAGGACTGTGTGATGTATTATTATTATTATTATTATTATTATTATTATTATTATTATTATTATTATTTTATTATGACAAAGCAAACAAGATAGATATGCTGGATTTCGTATCAAAAAATCACAAGTTGAACACCTCCCAAGTGTCTAGGACTGTGTGATTTATTATTATTATTATTATTATTATTATTATTATTATTATTATTATTATTATTATATCAATAGGTAAAAGACATTTTTAAGTATAAGACAGATCTAAAGTCCATTCCTATTACCAATATTGTCGTAAAGCAACCACTAACTACCACACTCCATTTCCTAGTGTCCTGACGTGTTGTTCATAAAAGCCAGTGGAAGGAACAGAAACATGAATCTTCTCAATAGTGCAACTAAAGAGCCATTGTAATTAAAAGCAATAGTTTCCCCTCCATCCTGAATACCACCACAAAGTCCATATGATTTTTCTCAATTGGGATTTCCACCTTTCCTTTCTATTTGCATTTTTTTTTTTCCTGCAGCCATCCGACATAGCCTTGCATTGATTTTTCTTCCCAGCACACGGCTGCATTTCCGTTTTCAATCATGTCAGGCAAACATCTGGGCTTCTCATTCCAGTTGGAGTTCTTGATCGGTAATTCCTGTATAATATCACCAATAATATCAACAACAACAATGGACTGTAGTGGTGAGGATGGTGGGGATGGAAACCTGCTTTGTGCAATGCTCTGAAGATGGCAGTGTAGTAACAACTTCGTCCTGGAAAGGGCTAATGATGCCCATCTCCGTTGCCGGGGGCCCAGTGTTTGAAAATGCATTTGTTTCATCTCGCAAAGGTGATGCTGTAGCTCCGTTTACCATCTTATCAACCAACATTGGCACTCTCATTAGGGATGCCTTGTGATTGGTTTTATTTGACTCACCCTGCAAGCTCGCAGCAGCTGCTCTGTTCAATATCTTTAAGGTGGCTTCGCTGATTTTGCTGAAGGTGTAGCCTGGTGATTATTTTGGTAAGAGAACACAAAGCAAAGCAAAAAAAAAAAAAAAAGAGAGCCCTTTCTACAACTCAAATCCATAGCCTAGTTGTTTGAGACAGAGAAGCAGATGAGGTGGAAAAGCTTTGTCTGAGCTATCCTATGTCCTGTGTTTTGTATATGAGAGTTTCATGTTAATTAATATTCTTCTATACAAGAAAGAAATAATAATAATAATAATAATAATAATAATAATAATAATAATAATAATAATAATGATGGATACTACACTTGATGTTAGCCAAAAGGCTGAGAAGAATCAGTACAAGAAAACCGCACTACAAACTAGAGCTGACAGCTGGCACAACAAAACATTGCAGGGAAAGGTTCTTTGACAAAATTGAAGGAAAAGCTGATAAGGAGAAGACCTGGCTCTGGCTCACGAATGGGACCCTGAAGAAGGAGACAGAAGGCCTGATCCTTGCAGCCCAGGAGCAAGACATCAGGACAAAGGCAATTCAGGCCAAGATCGAAAAATCAGCTGATGACCCAAAATGCAGACTGTACAAGGAAACCGACAAAACCATTGATCATATCCTTTGCTGCTGTAAGAAAATTGCACAGACAGACTACAAACAGAGGCACAACTCTGTGGCCCAAATGATCCATTGGAACTTATGCCTCAAGTACCACCTGCCAGCAGCAAAGAACTGGTGGGATCACAAACCTGCAAAAGTATTGGAAAATGAGCACGCAAAGATACTGTGGGACTTCCGAATCCAGACTGTCAAAGTTCTGGAACACAACACCAGACATCCCAGTTGTGGAAAAGAAAAAGGTTTGGATCATTGATGTCGCCATCCCAGGTGACAGTCGCATTGACGAAAAACAACAGGAAAAACTCAGCCGCTATCAGGACCTCAAGATTGAACTTCAAAGACTCTGGCAGAAACCAATGCAGGTGGTCCCGGTGGTGATGGGCACACTGGGTGCCGTGCCAAAAGATCTCAGCCGGCATTTGGAAACAATAGACATTGACAAAATCACGATCTGCCAACTGCAAAAGGCCACCTGACTGAGGCCTAACTCTGCCTGTCCCCTGGGTTGAGTGGGTTGCTAGGAGACCAAGTGGGCAGAGCTTAGCCTTTTAACTGGCAGCAAATGGATAAAAACGATTATTCCTTTCCCTCTAATTAGGACTTTATTTTTCTTTTCTTTTTGTTGTATGAACGTAGAGGCATGGGTGAGGGGTTGTGCTGCCAAGTTTAGTGTTTCTGGGATGTGTAGTTTTGTTATTTTGTCCTAGGCCGAAATTTCATTACCCTTTTATGTATATAGATTGACGAGTGCTCACCCCGCCATGGGCTGCCCTCGAACTCATGAACTCATGGTCAGAGTGATTGATTGCAGCAGGCTCACCAGCCTGCGCCATAGCCCAGCCTCTTTGTCAAAGAGTGCTAGATCCTCACCCAACTACAACTCCCATAGCCTTGAGCCGTGGCTGCAGATGTATCCTATCTCACACACATTTTCCATAACTCGTCTTTGTTCTTTACTTAAAGCAATCTTTGACATGACTCCCAAGTTAACAACAGGTATGAGAAAGAAATGAGACAGAAGGAGTTCACATCTGTGTGTTTTCCCTTCCTCTCTAGAAATGCCGGAGGGTCTGCAAAAGCAGAAAACAGAGAAGGCACTGAAGAGGTATGAGACATTTTCCCAATGGCCAAAAGCCAGGTTAGGCATTATGGGATTTCTTGGCTGTTTACAGGCTCCTCAGCCTCATGTCTGTGAAGGCAACCTGCAGTCATCAGAATGCGACTTTTTCCATACATTTCCCCTCAAGTCTGCCACTCACCCAAATGAGATGCATTTTCCACATGACTAATTTCCCTGTAATGCATTTTGCTTCTTTTCCCCTTCTTTAGGGAGGCTGGATCTAAACGCCTGGAAATGCAAATTAAGAAGTGCCTCTGCCCCTCCTTTTCACTCTGAGCAACGTTTTGCATTAGCTTATTGGTTATAAAAATTAACTAAACACTCTGGAGCTCGTACGTGACTTTCTCTCAGATGAGTCAGTGACTAGTGATGCACAAGTCAGTGAATCTACTCTGGATTTTAGTCCAAACGGTAAAAGAACTGTCCAATGTGGGTCACCAAAATAAATTGGGCATCATGTTGGACAACTCCTTTAAAGTTCACCAATACAGCAACATAAGAAACACCGTCCACCATTACTGAAATAGGTTCAGCAATTTGGATAGCTCCTTTAATATCTGGATGGAAATCAGAGCCAAAGTTGACATTGAAAATACAATGTAAATCTTCGACTATCACAGCCTCACATGTAAGGATGACTAATTCCCAATGTTTTCTCCCTGCTGTGGGAAAAAAAACCACAAATATTTAGACACAGTTCCTACATGGTGTTCAAAGTGTTTCAGGAAAGCGTTCTGCTCAGAAATGCACATGAGGCTTTTGTGCATGAAAATGTATTGCATGTACTAAAAGCAAGAAAATACAAACACCGTTTTGAGATACCCTGCAGTATTTTTGGTACTTACATGCACACACCAGGACCATGTATTGTACGCACAATAAAATAACTTCCACCACTTTTTTTTGCATTTTATATAGAAATTAGACATGTGCATATATTCGTTATTCGCCAGTCCCTTCAACCATTCGGCTCATCTAATTTTTCAGCCCTTTTTTAAGATTGGCTTATACTCGGGTGAGGGTCCTGGTTGGATTATACTTGTGTCAGCTTATACTTGAGAATATATGGTACATTTATTATTTTTCTCTATTATTATTGATATTATTACATTTATTATTTTTCTCTATTATTATTGATATTATTACATTCATTATTTTTCTCTATTATTATTGGTATTATTACATTTATTATTTTTCTCTATTATTATTGGTAGTTTTACATTTATTATTTTTCTCTATTATTATTGGTATTATTACATTTTTTCTCTATTATTGATGCTACTATTACATTTATCTTACTCTATTTTTAATTATTATTAATACGTTTATTATTTCACTCTGATCTTATTATTATTATTATTATTATTGCATTTATTATTTTACTCTATTTATTATTACTTGCATTATTTTCCTGTTGTTATTATTATTACTACTACTACTTTATTTTATTATGACACAGCAAACAAGACAGATATGCTGGATTTCATATCACAAAATCACAAGTCGAACACTTCCCAAGTGTCTAGGACTGTGTGATGTATATTATTATTTTATTATTATTACATGTATTATTTTACTCTATTATTATTAAAAGAATACATAAGGGCATTTAAATTGAAGAAGATGAGAATAATGATTTGATCAGAGTTGGACAGTCTTATCTTAAATTTGAGCTTTATGTAAGTATTCAAAAACATTTAACCTACTGAGGCCTCAATTAATGTAATTTTATTGGTATCTATTTTTATTTCTGAAATTTACCACCTTAGGCTTATACTGGAATCAATGTTTTCCCCATTTTTTTGTGGTAAAATTAGGTGCCTCGGCTTATATTCGAGTATATACGGTAATTCTTAAAATACACACACATTTTCCAGGGAACCATATATTTGTCAGCACAAATAATTTTGGATGTCTTTTCCTTTTTTTTGCACACCAAAAACTCATTTTGTATAACAAATGTTTTTAAAGCACTTTTGGTTTTAATCAACTACACTCTGAAACGAATGGATGAGGAAAGGCACGTAGCATCCCAGATCACATGCAAAAAAGAAAAGGTTTTCTGTGGGAATAAGAAAAAGAAAAAGAAGGACAGAAGTGGAGAAGGAAGGAAGGGTAAATAAATCAACATTATGTGAATGTAGCTGAATCCCAGATGAAACAATTGGTGTGTAAGTAGGACTAATATTCTGCAGAATTAATATAGCATTCATCCAGAGATTCTACATTCTGCGTTCAGCGTAAGTAGCAACCTTGCCTTTGGTTCTTATATCTGTTTTCTCCATCTCTTCACACTCACTGAGTCTCTCCCTCTCTCTGTCTCTCTTTGGTGAATTATGAATGATATTTACCTCACAGAAAGTTCTTTCTTAAGTTAAGTTGTGCGACTGGAAGAAGGCTAGTGGGACTTCGGAGTTCAACCCGAGTGTTTGTCCTCGGGCAGCTGGATGCAAGATGCAGGTACAGCCTGACCCTGGAAGGCCTTTCGCGGTTGAGACGTCCCTCAGGGAAGGATGAATACAGTTGTTTTCACAAACAGGATTTGAGAATGAAATTCACCGCTGTGTACAGACAGCTAGAATAATTGTAACCGACAGTTCTGGAGAGCTTCTCCTGAGTTGCCTTTTCCAAAGCCAAGGAAGAGAGGAAAGGCTCAAAGATTGGATAGCTTCTTTGATAGTAAACATAAGGTCAGGACAAGTGGAGGTAAGTACTTGGAAGGACTCCTTTTTTAATGGCATCTTCCAGAATCCACCAACCGTCATGACCACTAAGCAGATTTATTAAGGGATTGTGGCCATTGTGCAGGGGCGGTTCAACCATTAGGCGAGCTAGGCGGTTGCCTGAGGCACCATCATCTGGGGGGCGCTGTTGAGGCAACTCTGCCCAGGCATGGCCTCCGCCCAGGCGTGGCCTGTCTCCGGGCTGCCTGGCCATGTTCCAGAAGCATTCTCTCCTGACATTTCACCCACATCTATGGCAAGCATCCTCAGAGGTTCTGAGGTCTGTTGGAAGCTAGGTAAAGTGAGGTTTATATATCTGTGGAAAGTCCAGGGTGGGAGAAAGAGCTCTTGTCTGTTTGAGGCTAGTGTGAATGTTGCAATTGGCCAGCTTGATTAGCATTTAATGGCCTTGCAGATTCAAAGCCTGGCTGCTTCCTCCCTGGGGGCATCCTTGGTTGGGAGGTGTTACCTGGCCCTGATTGTTTCCTGTCTAAATTTCCCCTGTTTTCAGAGTGTTGTTCTTTATTTAGGCTTTTCCTTAATCCCTCCTTCTTATCCAACATTTTCACTTATCCAACACTTTTATTTTTCAGTGATTGCTTGGGGGGGGGGCACCAAAATTCAGTTCGCCTACACTTGAAAATTACCTTGGGCTGGCCCTGCCACTGCGTTCCAAAATAGTAAGGTATTCAAACTTTGGAAACCCAGCAAATGTCAGGACTCACTCCTACATTATCCAATTTCCGTAAGGAACTGAAGACCTGGTGGTGTCGGCAGGTTTTTGAGTAATTACATTGGACTACCGCCGATTTCTGGGCCTGAATATATTGCACAAGATTTCCCTAGCCTAAAATGATACATTTTAATATAATGGTTTTATGGTTCCCGTCCCCTTGATCTGGTCATGTCAGTGTGATTTATTGTTATAATTGTATTATTTTACTTTGTTTAATAATGTGTATTATGTTGTTATGTAATGTTTGTGTTTGCTTTTATGACCGTAAACCGCCCTGAGTCCCATCCGGGAGATAGGGCGGTATATAAATAAAGTTTTATTATTATTTTATTATTATTATTATATTATTATCATCTGGAATAGGCAATTCCCATCTATCCACCCAACCTTGAATTAGTACATGACTTTGGGGCAGTCTGGGCAGGGGAATTGGTTCTAATTTGGCCCAATTTGTTGTGCGGACTAGACCCCAGATCCATCACCCTTTGTGCCCGCTCCCAGATATAGCAATGAGAAATGCAACCGACTCTTGCAACTGGGGTAAAATGTGTTCTCATCCCTTCTGATTCACTAAGCTTTCCCTTGTCACAAGCCTTCCACTTCTTCCTGTCAAGGTCTGATCACTTTCCTTGTGCGGGGGCTCGGATTTGTGCCTTCCATGTCAAGGGAGAAGCAGCAAAGCATAAGCAACGGTGATTCCAAGTCATGTCATTATGCAGCAGCCAAGAAGGTGGCTTCTGTTCTTCTCTTCTTCCCATTAGTCATCACAGCAAATGCGTTGAACTCTTTGCTACTGGAGTTGCCGTCTCAAAAACGGAGACAATAAATCCACAAGGTTCTTTTATTAGAGCTCCTTTCTCTGAAGAAGAAAAAACATGGTTGTAAAACAAAATGTGCACAATCAGAGTGTCAGCCTCCTGAAATACATTGGGATACAGTAGAGTCTCACTTATCCAAGCCTTGCTTATCCAAGCCTCTGGATTATCCACGCCATTTTTGCAGTCAATGCTTTCAATATATCATGATATTTTGGTGCTAAATTCGTAAATACAGTAATTAAAACATAACATTACTGCATATTGAACTACTTTTTCTGTAAAATTTGTTGTATAACATGATGTTTTGGTGCTTAATTTGTAAAATCATAACCTAATTTGATGTTTAATAGGCTTTTCCTTAATCCCTCCTTATTATCCAAGATATTCACTTATCCAAGCTTCTGGTGGCCCGTTTAGACTCTACTGTATTATATATGAATTTATGTTGTGGTTGGTTTGTTTCTCATGTATGGATGGAGGCAGAGTACAAGAATAAATGTATTATTATTATTATTATTATTATTATTATTATTATTATTTTATTGTATGTCACAGCAAACAAGATAGACATGCTGGATTTCGTATCACAAAATCACAAGTCGAACACTTCCCAAGTGTCTAGGACTGTGTGATGTATTTTCGGATGATGCGTGCAGATCCCAGTAGGGTGGCCTTTTGCAGTTGGCAGATCGTGATTTTGTCAATGTCTATTGTTTCCAAATGCCGGCTGAGGTCTTTTGGCATGACACCCAATGTGCCGATCACCACCGGGACCACCTGCACTGGTTTCTGCCAGAGTCTTTGAAGTTCACTCTTGAGGTCCTGATAGCGGCTGAGTTTTTCCTGTTGTTTTTCTTCAATGCAACTGTCACCTGGGATGGCGACATCAATGATCCAAACCTTTTTCTTTTCCACAACTGTGATGTCTGGTGTGTTGTGTTCCAGAACTTTGTCAGTCTGGATTCGGATGTCCCACAGTATCTTTGCGTGCTCATTTTCCAATACTTTTGCAGGTTTGTGATCCCACCAATTCTTTGCTGCTGGGAGGTGGTACTTGAGGCATAAGTTCCAGTGAATCATTTGGACCACATAGTTGTGCCTCTGCTTGCAGTCTGTCTGTGCAATAATTTATTATTATTATTATTATTATTATTATTATTATTATTATTATTATTATTATTATTTTATTATGACACAGCAAACAAGATAGATATGCTGGATTTCGTATCACAAAATCACAAGTCGAACACTTCCCAAGTGTCTAGGACTGTGTGATGTATTTTCGGATGATGCGTGCAGATCCCAGTAGGGTGGCCTTTTGCAGTTGGCAGATCGTGATTTTGTCAATGTCTATTGTTTCCAAATGCCGGCTGAGATCTTTTGGCATGGCACCCAAAATTATTATTTTTAAAATTATTATTATTATTATTATTAGCCATCCATCAGAAAGACAACCATTTGCTGAACAGGAATATTTAGGAGTGAAGACCCATCTCTGTGGATAGTGGGCAACTATGCAATCTAAAATATTGATGGACTGCATATGTCAGAAGCTTCAACTCACATAATCTATGGAGATACCTGAGTTGACGCTTTCTTCTGCTCTGGTCTTTCAATTTAATCAGTCATGCCACCCAAAAATTGGACAGGACCATGGACAGCTCTCAGTATAGCAGAATACAAATGAGAAGATACTGGAAATCATAGCCTTGAGTCTCCTTTGTCCAAAACACTAGTGTTTTGGATTTGGACTTTGTATATGTGTGTGATTCAGATCCCACACTTAATCATCTAATTTTATTATGGTTCTGCAGATAGCTCAAATGCTACATGAGAATATTTCTCCACTTTTTTTTCTATCTCTTTAGAACTCGTTGAAATTTCTAGAGTCCATTATGATTTGTTATCACTAATTGCCATTAAGGGTTAATTACAGCAAGCAGAACTCAACTGACCCAATTAAAAGACCTTTTGAATATTTATGCATTTGTGTCTGTGCTGAACCTAACTCACGTTGAGTGCTGTAATTGCAGAAATGGAGTGTATATCTACTAGTGGTATGCAAATGAATGGTGTAAAATCAGAAATCAGAAGAAAACATTCATTTTGTAAGTTGAAAGTCTTTCTGAAGCATTAGTGTGGCACACTCCAAAAACATAAGAATCGAAGCTGATCCCCATACCTTTTTTATTAGTGTTTGGTAAAGCTCAGAAGGCTCCCAGTCAGTGTCATTCAGTGCAAGGCAAGAAAGCAAGCTGCTCCTAGTGAAAGGAAGCATAAACCTACCATATCTGCTTTTTTTTTTTTTTTTTTTTTTTGCTATTTCTCTCCCTATAAATGGTTTCTGTTGTGACTCAGCTGGAACCTTGACTCCAAGCTTCAAGCAAAGAAACTGTGAGGATGATGGGATTCAGGTTCAAAATCAGGTTCAAAATGTCCCTGTTGTAGAAGATGAGGAACAGAGAGTGCAAGTTCATTTTCTCACAGCAAGGAATAATGTTGATGATACTGAAACTAGCGAGGTGCAAATGGACTTGGAAAAGGAGGACAGTTCTCAGTCTGATAATGAGGCTCAGCAAAGTAACGAGCAGGCTGACCTTGATGAGACAGGTTCCCTAGATCGAGCTGACCATTTAGGGTTCGGAGGAGTGTGAGAATTGCAAACAAGAGGGAGGTTAGAGGCCAGAGAAATGCTTTCATGCTTTGCAAAGGGTATTAAAGCAATGTGTTTGGAGACAAACCTTTGTCAAAGCAACTTTTCGTTCAACCAAGAAGCAAGCTCTCATTTTCCTGGATTATCTTGCAGCTTATGTGTTCATGATCCTGGGACTTTGTCATGCTCTAATGGGACTTTGTTTATTCCTTGTGATTTCTTGGGATTATTCTCTAAGGCTTTATTTTGTAACGAACTTTTGCTTTTAAAGAACTTTTTATATTTTATTTTCTAATAAACTGAAAAGACTTTATCCTGTTTGCAGTTTGGTGTATATAGCAAGGCGAAGCTAACCTGAGGTGCGACAGTTTCTTTGCTTGAAGACTTCATGGCTTGCTTCCTGACGTGAAGTTTTGGAAACAGGACAGAACTTGGGAAATGTAGTTTGGGAAGGAGAGCAGCCCTATGCCAAAGAATTCAAAAGGCCCTGCCCTAAACTACATTTCACAGTATGCATCAGAATGAGGATGCACGGGCTGTGGTGCAGGCTGGTGAGCAGCCAGCTGCAACAAATCACTCTGACCAAGAGGTCATGAGTTCGAGGCCAGCTCGGAGCCTGCGTTTGTCTCTGTCTTTGTTCTATGTTAAGGCATTGAATGTTTGCCTTATATGTGTAATGTGATCTGCCTTGATTCCCCTTTGGGGTGAGAAGGGCGGAATATAAATACTGTAAATATAAATATAAATAGAAAGGCGGAATATAAATACTGTAAATATAAATATAAATAGAAGGGCGGAATATAAATACTGTAAATATAAATAGAAGGGTGGAATATAAATACTGTAAATATAAATATAAATAGAAGGGCGGAATATAAATACTGTAAATATAAATAGAAGGGCGGAATATAAATACTATAAATATAAATATAAATAGAAGGGCGGAATATAAATACTGTAAATATAAATAGAAGGGTGGAATATAAATACTATAAATATAAATATAAATAGAAGGGCGGAATATAAATACTGTAAATATAAATATAAATAGAAGGGCGGAATATAAATACTATAAATAAATAAATGCACTAATCAGGAGAGAGGAAGTTGTAAACAGTCTGTTTATATCAGGGGTCCCCAAACTAAGGCCCGGGGGCCAGATGTGGCCCTCCAAGGCCATTGACCTGGCCCTGTCCTAAACTTTAGACTTAGGGTTGACCTAAGTCTACCTGGTCTTTGGAGGTCTCTTTGCTTAGCTTATGAGATCATCTAGATGGCTTTTTGAGGTCACTTTCGTTACCTATGATCCTATGAGACTGTCTAGATGGCCTTTGAGGGTCCCTTTCCTTACCTATGGTTTTATGAAATTGTCTAGATGGCCTTTGAGGGGCCCTTTCCTTACCTATGGTCTTATGAGACCATCTAGATGATCCTTGGAGGTCTCTTTGCTTATCTATGGTCTTGTGAGATCATCTAGATCAGGGGTCCCCAAACCAATGCCCATGGGCCAGATGCGTCCTTCCAAGGTAATTGACCTGGCCTCTGTCCTAAACTTTGGACTTAGGGTTGACCTACGTCTGAAATGACTTGAAGGCACACAACAACAACAATCCTAATTGTGGACTATTTCATCATAGTCCGGCCCCCCAACAGTCTGAGAGACTGTGAATCGGCCCTCCACTTAAAAAGTTTGGGGACCCCTGGTTTATATCAAAACTTTTTTTTAAAAAGAAATCCCTAAAATCAGTAGATGTATATTTCTGAAAGTTGGGGGGAACGATCCCCTGTTATCTTGTGTCATTGGATAGAAAATGCAAGGAGCTAGCATGTTGTTTTTAAAAACTTGAAAATTCCCCAAAAATCCGTGGATAAGCACAAGATTATGAAACCTGATGGGCAAAGAGTGGTAAATGTGTTCTAGGGTTGTAGCACGTTTCACTCCAATAGCTTTAAAAATGAGGGAAATAGTAGTAAATTATTGCATACACAAATGTGGTATTTTCAATGTTTAGGTTCTGGGCTTTGGTTCTAGCACCTACAATGAGAAAGAGGCATCAAAACTTGAACCGAATGAGTTCTTGGTGTCAAGGGAGGGGAAAGGTGGGCAAATAGAAGGAAAGTTTGACTGAGCACTTCCCTGTAGTCCATGTTGCCATAGCAACCATTTGCCTTTGTCTTGGCAAGGCAGGGTTGTCCGCACTCTGTTCAGGAGATTCCTTCTCTGGCGTCGTGTGCATTATTCAACCTCGGAAAGCTTGGCAAATCAATTAGGCTTTATAAGAAAGCTGCAAATGGCAGAACGCAGAACGGGCTTCCAAACAAGATCATCTTGCCAATGCGAAAACTGCAAAGCTCAACTACTACTACTACTACAATCTATATATATAAAAGGGTAATGAAATTTCGGCCTAGGACAAAACAACAAAACTACACATCCCAGAAACACTAAACTTGACAGCACAGCCCCTCATCCATGCCTCTACGTTCATACAACAAACAGCTCCATCTACTCCAGAAAACGGCCAGGCTTTGAGACTGCAAGGCTATTCACTGCTCTTCCACCTGGACAACAAAGGATTCCCATAAGCCACAGCAACGCGTGGCCGAGCAAAGCTAGTATATAATAAATAATATATATATATATATATATATATATATATATATATATATATTGTATATACATATAATATTGATAATAATATTATGATATAATACAATGTTATAATAATAATACAGTATTATAATTGCATATTTATATTACATTTAATATTACTAATAATATTACAATCTATATATATAAAAATGGAATGTGATGTTTTACTATGGAGTAAACAACAAAACCACTGAACCAAATCACACCAAATTTGGCCACAAAAGATAGTCATCCAGTCTATGTCTTTCAATAAAAAAACCTAGAAAAATTAAGCCCAAATTAGAGAACGAGAAAGAGGTGTTTTCCCCCTTTAGAAACAGCTCAGAAAGAAAACAAATGATTCCCATAAGCCACAGCAACGCGTGGCCGGGCACAGTTAGTAATAGTAATAAAAATACACTTCAAAAAAAGCATATAGAGAGTGGTGGGACAAACAGAATGGTCCTTTTAAAATCCACTTTTTCACTGTCTCTTAAAAGCCAGCTCCATTTTTTTCATCTAGACAAGGATCACGAAGCTGCTCTTTATCCATTTCCACTTGAAACAAGATAGGAAAGCATCAGGTTAGCCATAAATAGGGCAACACTTCTATCTCTTCCCTCTATTAATGCTCAATGCACAAATAGCGCATGCATCGTATTTAACCACCCCCCTCCCATTTTCACTCTTGACAGTTTGTTTATATGACTAACCGTGTCATTGTTTCCCCGGCAACCAAACGGAGCACGAATTTGATTAGATACAGATTCAAAGATGTGGCCATTGGTACGTGGGTTAGTGAAAACAAATATCTGGAGAGCAATTTTCATCCTCATCAACTGAGACCCCCGTTGGCTTCAAAGGATCTGTCACTTCTGTAAAGGGATTCCTTTTCAGCTGATCAAACAAGCCACAAGAATAGCCCAAGGATTAAATGAAGGGCATGGCTGAAGGCATCAGGGTTTCACGCCCACCGCCTTATTGCAGAATAGATGCTCCTCTACCACAGTAAACCTAATGCAGGAGAACGAATAATGTGGTGGAGGTTCTGCAGATAAAATCCTGTGGTGAGATGTTGTATGAGATAAGCACAATGAGCCTATTGAATCAAGAGGAACCATGACTACTTTCTTCAACCATCTGAAGGTATGTCTTAGAAGATTGTCCCCAACAATGGAACATAGATCTGGTTCCTGCCACTAAAGCTATGACTACAACAATTGTGAGGACATTATATGCAAAGTTTCCAAAGGTTAAGAGGTGTATGGCAGTGAGATGAACTTTCTCAGAATGTGGTGGGTTTATATCACTGGAGGAAGCAGAAGATGGTGGTTATCTCTCACGGATGCTCATATAGAAGGAATTCAACACTGAGAATGGGAATGGGCTAGATGACTTCCAGGGTATATTCCAATTTCAAAATTATATGATTCTATCAGGTCTACTTGCTGAAGAAGCAAAAGCAGAAGAAGCAGAAGAAGCAGAAAAAAAAACAGAAACAGAAGCAGAAGCAGAAGAAGAAGATAAAGAAGCAGAAGCAGAAGAAGCAGAAAGAGAAGCAGAAGAAGAAGATGCAGCAGAAGCAGAAGAAGAAGAAGAAGCAGAAGCAGCAGAAGCAGAAGCAGAAAAAGCAGAAAGAGAAACAGTAGAGGAAGAAGAAGCAGAAGAGGCAGAAGCAGAAGAAGCAGAAGCAGAAGAAGCAGAAGCAGAAGCAGCAGAAAAAAACAGAAGAAGCAGAAGAAGCAGAAGCAGAAAGAGAAGCAGAAGCAGAAGCAGAAGAAGCAGAAAGAGAAGCAGAAGAAGAAGAAGAAGAAGCAGAAGCAGAAGAAGAAGAAGACGAAGAAGAAGAAGTAGAAGAAGAAGCAGAAGAAGCAGAAAAAACAGAAGAAGCAGAAGCAGAAGAAGCAGAAGCAGAAAAAGCAGAAAGAGAAGCAGAAGAAGAACCAGAAAGAGAAGCAGAAGAAGAAGAAGAAGAAGAAGAAGAAGAAGAAGAAGAAGAAGAAGAAGAAGAAGAAGAAGAAGAAGAAGAAGAAGAAGAAGAAGAAGAAGAAGGAAGAAGCATGAAGAAGAAGAAGATCGAGGAGGACAAGTAACGTACCTGTGGTAGAAATTACACTCAGCTTACAAAACCACATGCATACTGAAACCATTAAAATAACTGGAATACCTTCCAGTACTTTCTGACTTGGTTTGTAGAGATGCTTCTGCTGAAGGTATCACACTGATGAAGCCAAATTGTCCCTGTGTTTTCCAGGCTCAGTATCCCGAGGGGTGTCGCTTCCTGCAGCCATGGGAGGAATACCTCAAGCAATATATCACTATCAGGCAAGCAAATTGGAAGGAAGAAGGACCAATTAGAAGTAACTTGAACAACTGGGGGGAAAATAATTGGAAGAGAAACAAGGTCCTAATTTGGCCTTGACCAAGAAGCTATTTTCTGAAGAAGACAGACTGCCAAGGCAAAGGATGAATAGCTCAATCGGTGGCACCAGTCCTAAATTATGTTCACCTACCATAAATGCTCAGTACCTTGGATGTATTTTCTATGAGTTCATTATAGAAATGGACCCACATCCAATCATTTATCCCAGCTAGACTAGTAGCATTGACTCAGGAAGAACTTGGGAAGTTAATAAGTTCTGTAGATTGAAAAGTTCTACTGCACTTGTCACCAAAATCAGATTAGACCTCTAGTTGCTTGTTGTAGATTCAATAATTTATGAACTGCTTCTTGAGGACTAAATTTCAAGAGTGCACAGCTAAACCTTTTGTCTTTCTCCCAGTGGAAATCTCTTTGCTTAAGACTGCAAGAATCAATAATGAGGACATGTTGGTTTTTGGTACAGGGTCCAAAACTTCACGAAGCTCCAATCTTTAAAGGGTTCGAATCAAGTAGGATTGTCTACACTGGAGAAATGGAAAAACAATGGGACTGAAGTGAGGCTTCGAATGAATGCAGTTTGGCATCACTTTAAATATTATTTATTTATTTTATTTATTTACAGTATTTATATTCCGCCCTTCTTTCTCACCCCGAAGGCACTCAGGGTGGATTACAATGAACCTATATATGGCAAACATTCAATGCCATCAGACAAACAATATACAGTATAGACAGGCACAGAGGCAATTTTAACATTTCCAGCTTCATGAGGGTATGCTCGATTCCGGCCACAGGGGGAGCTGTTGTTTCATCATCCACAAGTGACACAGAGTGCTGTACTTCCTCATTCCTTTCCACGTGCTGCTGGCAATTTTCTGGTGTTGTAAATTACTGTATATACTCGAGTATAAGCCTAGTTTTTCAGCCCTTTTTTAAGGCTGAAAAAGCCCCCCTCGGCTTATACTCGGGTGAGGGTCCTGGCTGGCTTATATTTGGGTCAGCTTATACTCAAGAATATATGGTACATTTATTATTTTTCTCTATTATTATTGATATTATTACATTTATTATTTTTCTCTATTATTGTTGCTACTATTACATTTATTTTACTCTATTTTTATTATTATTATTAATACATTTATTATTTCACTCTGATCTTATTATTATTGCATTTATTATTTTACTCTATTTATTATTATTATTATTATTATTATTATTATTACATGTATTATTTAATCTATTATTATTAAAAGGATACATAAGCACATTTACATTGAAGAAGATGAGAATAATGATTTGATCAGAGCTCAACAGTCTTATCTTAAATTTGAGCTTGATGTAAATATTCAAAAACGTTTAACCTATTGAGGCCTCAATTAATGTAATTTTATTGGTATCTATTTTTATTTCTGAAATTTATCACCCTCGACTTATACTGGAGTCAATGTTTTCCCAGTTTTTTTTGTGGTAAAATTAGGTGCCTTGGCTTATATTTAGGTCTGCTTGAGTATATACAGTAGTTAAATTAGCCTCCTGCAGAAAGCGTACCTAAATTTCCTAGTTGACAGATGCAACTGTCTTTTGGGCTGCTTGAGTAAAGAGCAAGCCGGGCTATTTAATGGTCAGGGTCTTAAACCAACCCGGGCTTCAAACTCATGACCTCTCGGCTCAATGCTATGAAATCTTAGGAGTTGTAGTTTGGTGGAGCACCGATACTCTTTAGCAGAGAAGACTGAAGACCTTATAAAGCTATATCTCCCGGGATTTGATAGCATTGAGACATGCAAGTTAAAGTGCTGTTAAATTTCATTAATTCTACAGTGTAGATGCAACCTAATCCTCACAACACTACCCTGGTGCTCTATGTTCCGTTGTTGAGGACAATCTTCTAAGACATACTGTTGTAACTCAGCTGTCACAGCCTGTCATTCAACAGGAGTTGGAATTTGATTTGTGGGTCTGACTCGGATTTTGGGGGCATCCAGGACTTGGATCAAAGCCCACTGTCTTTGTAGGTGCCCGAAATTGTGGTGCCAGAGAATCCAATAATTGGTGAACATTCCGATCCTCAGTCAAGGTTGGTTTTTCCCAGATCTTGTTGACGCAGAAGAGGATGTTGTCTTTAATCGGAGGGAATCTTATGTGAAGGAAAGGAGTTGTGGGGCAGATAGGCAGAGTCTCTCCTTTGAAAATACCTTAATATCAAATGTTTCCCCGAAGCTAGGAAGACTGCCACACGAAAGGTTTCAACCATAGAAATGTCGGCAGGGTTTGTGGGAGGGACTGCTTTTCCAACATAAAACAGGGAAGAGAGTTTAGGGATTCAAAAGTAAGGCGCACAAAGCGAGAGCTAAAAAAGGAAAGAAAAGCACCCCTCGCATCAAGTGTCGTAGTTACTAAATCTGCCTTCCCTTTTAATCATGCACAGCCTGTTCCTCAAAGCACTCAGCTGGCATTCTGACTGTTAAGCTTTCTTGATCACTTAAAAGTGACATTGAAGAGGATGGTGAAAAAAAAAGAGCGCCAGAGAGAAAATGGTAGGACAGACATTCCCAATACAAGGTTGGTTTGCTTCTGTTTAATAACTTGTCAATGTCATCCTTGAAAAAGAGAAAGAAGGGAATTTTTCTCTGCTGGTTTATTACTAAATACCTTAACTCTCTCTCCCATGACTTGTCCACTAGTAACACTTTTCAAGACGACATGTTCATATTTTTGCATTAGGTCTGGGGAAATGTATTTCCCATGCTCAGGGGTTTAGAGAAAGGAAAATAAAGGCCATTTGGATGAAATCTTCAACGGTGGTGGATGAGTGTACAACGACCTTCCCAATCTTTTTTGACTGCAATACCCAACATTCCTCAACACTGGTTATGAATACAGTGGAGTCTCACTTATCCAACACTCACTGATCCAACGTTCTGGATTATCCAACGCATTTTTGTAGTACATGTTTTCAATACATCGTGATATTTTGGTGCTAAATTCGTAAATACAGTAATTACTACATAGCATTAATGTATAATGAACTACTTTTTCTGTCAAATTTGTTGTATAACATGATGTTTTGGTGCTTAATTTGTAAAATCATAACCTATTTTGATGTTTAATAGGCTTTTTCTTAATCTCTCCTTATTATCCAACATATTCGCTTATTCAACATTCTGCCGGCCCGTTTATGTTGGATAAGTGAGACTCTACTGTACTTGGATTTTCAGTTGCAGTTTCATGATTCCCAACCTTTTCTATAATCATATATTTTTCTATTTAAACCTCTATTGGGTAGGATGAAGCTTTCTCCCAGTTAAATATGTGTATTACTAGACCTTGAACAGGCAGTTATGAAGGAACTAGACATATAACGATATATCATTGAAGACAAATGTTAGGATGGTCCATGCTACTGTGTTTCCCATTTCTATGAATGGCAATGAAATCTGGAAAATAGGCTTGTGCACGTAATTCGTTTTTTTCCATTTCCTCCGCTTCCTTCGGTACCTTCGGTATTTCCAAAGCACGAAAACCCACCCATAACAAAAGCAAGCGGGAGTTCTCATGTTCCTTCTCAACCATCTCTTCTCCCACCAAAATATCCCCCAGGAGGAAAGGAGGAAGGAAAAAGAGAAGAAAAGCTAGAGAAGGTTGGACGGAAAGAAAGAAGGAAGGAAGGAAGGAAGGAAGGAAGGAAGGAAGGAAGGAAGGAAGGAAGGAAGGAAGGAAGGAAGACAATGGAGGGAGGGAGGGAAGGGAGGGAGAGAAGAGAGAAGGAAGAAAAGACAAAAGGAAAGGAAGGAAGGATGAAAGGGTAAAAGGGAAGGAAGGAAGAAAGAGGGAGGCAAGGAAAGAAGGAAAGAGAAGGAAGGAAAGACAAAAGGGAGGGAAGGAAGGAAGGAAGGACGAAATGGTGGAAGGAAAGGATGGAAGGAAGGAAGGGTGGTGTTGCACCTCAGGTTAAGCCACACACAGGAAACAGTCTTTTGTAGTTTATTTAGAATAGACAAAAGATAGGTCATAAAAGGGGAAAAAGTTCCATTACAAAAGGTAGGTACAAAACCAAGGCTGTAAGTAGTAAGTCCATAGAAACATAGAGCATAAAACAAGGTCCTTTTTATGGAAACCAAAAGTCCCAACAAACAGAATATATCCACAAGATATTACAGGAAAGCAGACTTGCTTCTAGATCAAGCGATGGAGTTGCATTGACAGAGAGCTCTCTGCAAACAGACTGTTTTAAAAGCATGAAATAAAGGCCTTTCTTTGCCCTTTGAACTCTCATTTATTGACTAGGCGAAGGCTTCTCCGCAACCTTCTAAATTCCACTCTCGTAGCCCAATCGAGATCCCCGGAGTCAAGGCCACGGAGCTCATTATCAGGCTGGCAAAGCGCTATCCTCCCTTTCCACTCCCTGCACCTGAAATTCCTCATTAGAAACAACATCATGATTTATTCCCATGGGAACAACTCCCTGCTCTTCGTTTCCCACAGCTGGAACGCTCCTATAATTCCCAGCATCAGAGTCATCCTCAAATTCATCCTGAATCCCATCATTAAGCACATATAATCCAGAATCTTCATCAGTCATGCAAAGGCAATGGCTGAGCCACAACAGGTGGAAGGGAATGGAGGAAAGGAGGGAGGGAAGGAAGGAAGGAGAAAGAGGGAAAGAAGAAAGGAGGGAGGAAAGAGTTAAGGAAGGAAGAATAGGATGGTGAGGGAGAGGAGGGCCTGAGAAAAGAGCCCAAGGGGCCGCATCCAGACCCCGGACCTGCTATAGGTGGATACTATAGATTCTATCAAGTGGTTGCACTGAGTTTGCAAGACCTGAGCAGGGCTGTTGAGGATAAGGTGACTTGGAGGTCTATCATTCACGGATTGCCATCAATCAAAGTCAGCTTGGAGACAGTTAACAACAATGATTTGCAGCCTCTCTGAGCTATTTATCTGAGAAACTACACCCGGTTTAGCAATCATTTCCTCGTCCTGAGAATGTATGAATAGTAGGCGAACACTGCACGGAAATATTTATTTTCTCTGCAGTGGGAGGAGAAAAACGGTAGAAATGATTCATCCTAACTTGCAAGAATGCAATAACAAAATATTAGCCTCCTGCAAGCAGGAGACATTTTCTAACCAGTTGTAAATGAGACAGTTTTCTGGAAAAACCAATAAAATGAAACACCAAATGTGGACAATCGTGGTTACAGAATGCCTCTATTTGGAAGCCATCCTTGACTGGTCAAGATGCTCATCCTTGTAATTTCAACCAGGGCTCTGAAAGCTCTTAATAATAATAATAATAATAATAATAATAATAATAATAATAATAATAATAATAATAATAATAATAATAATATACTGTGGGACTTCCGAATCCAGACTGACAAAGTTCTGGAACACAACACACCAGACATCACAGTTGTGGAAAAGAAAAAGGTTTGGATCATTGACGTCGCCATCCCAGGTGACAGTCGCATTGACGAAAAACAACAGGAAAAACTCAGCCGCTCTCAGGACCTCAAGATCGAACTTCAAGGACTCTGGCAGAAACAAGTGCAGGTGGTCCCGGGGGTGATCGGCACACTGGGTGCCTTGCCAAACGATCTCAGCCGGCATTTGAAAACAATGGACATTGACAAAATAACGATCTGCCAACTGCAAAAGGCCACCCGACTGGGATCTGGGCGCATCATCCGAAAATACATCACACAGTCCTAGACACTTGGGAAGTGTTCGACTTGTGGTTTTGTGATATGAAATCCAGCATATCTATCTTGTTTGCTGTGTCATAATAAAATAATAATAATAATAATAATAATAATAATAATAATAATAATAATAATAATTTTATTTTTGTATGCCGCCTCCATCTCCCCAACAGGGACTCGGAGCGGCTCACATATCATACAATCATATAATATCATAAAATCAATAGTTAAGACATCAAAAAATGCATTTAAAAACAAATTAACAAATCATGATTTAAAATAGACATAATTAAAATATTAAACAATCATCTTTCCATTGTGTCATGCTTTAATTTAGGGGGGAAGGGGTCACTAGCTCCACCAAAAGAGAAAATGGTGTCCCACTTATTTCTCACTCTCTTTTTTCCTCAAATTGCTTTTCAGCTAGAATGTGGAGTTTAAAAACCTTTTCATCCCAGCAGGGCAGTAAAACCTAATTTTACAATATCAGCATTTTTAACAGGTTTGCTTTAGTCTTCTATTCACCTCTCTCTTTCTGGCAGGTGGACAAAATGAGCAAAGGATTAAAAAAAAATTACATCCTAGGTTGATGCATTTCTGCATTGAATTCCAATGTGCCCAAGGGCAGCTTTTTGGTCTCTCCTCCACTGCCCTGTTTTAATAGAGATGAGTGCTAATAGAGGATAGTGCCTCACGTGTTTATGATGATTTGTGCCCTAAGAGAAAGGGACAAAGGAGCCCGGTGGATACTGGAGTTTGGGACGTGCAGAACAACTAAGCATAGCATCCTCAGAATAAGCATTCATTCAGACTGATAATGGGTGCAGCTCTCACGTGGAGAAGAAGACGCATTTAACGCATTTAACTTCTAGAGTTAGCATGGCGATATGGTTGTATTCCTACAGTTGTATTCGACTTTATCATATAAGACAAGCAAACCGGATTCAAAGCTGAACCATCTCTGTATCCTACGAGGGTCGAACGAAAAGTAATGCCTCCACCTTCGTTACTTGGGTTTGGATGGGAATATTTTAATAAATCAAATGCACAAATAATCCTTAGAATATGCTCTTTAACGACCACTATTCACTTTTCCACATCATCACCAGACAATTGGATACATTTCTGCCAATGATGAACAAGTTTTCTGATGCCGTCACGGAAGAAGTCGACACTCTGTTTCCGCAACCGACGTCTCACAGGACCCATCGTGCACAGATTTTCCAACAGCCAAGCAAAGCAATCATGTGACCCACACGTTCTTGTGAAATGCCAATGATGCTTGAAATTTCTCTCTGAGTGATACGACGATCGTCCTGAATCAATCTGTCCACCTTTTGCTTGTGAAACTTGGTGGTTGCTGTCACAGGACGTCCAACTCTTTGTTTGTCACGCAAGTCAGATGTTCCCACCTCGACATCTTTAAACTTACTCTCCCAACGACGCACAGGACTCACATCAAAACAATCACCATAAACAGCTTGCATTCTCGGATAAATCTCCTTTGGGGTGACACCTTCTGTGGTCAAGAATTCAATGACTGCACATTGCTAAAGTCGCATTGACTGACCGTCTGCTCAGGGTTCCATACTTTGCACTTTAATAACACAACCGTTCAATGCTAAGGCTTCCTGCCAAATGGAACTAACTGTAGAGGAGAGTCTACTGAATAAGCCAGGACCTGCCGCAGACCAGGAGAGCCATCTGTTGGGGAGTTACGAAGGTGGAGGCATTACTTTTCAATCAACCCTCGTACAATGCCGTGTGCAACCTACTACCAGTTTGCCCCCCGCCCTCCAGCTTTGGACATCTTCCAGCTTAGAGATTATATTGTTCTGTATTATTATTGATCGCTTTGAATGCGATTTCCTGCTTCTTGGCAGAATGGGGTTGGACTGGATGGCCCATGAGGTCTCTTCCAACTCTACTATTCTATGATTCTATGATTCTATATCACAGTAATTGTTACATATTATATTTATAATCTTATCTTATCTGCTTAGAACTGGATTACATGAGGCCCCTTCTTCACAGCTGTATAAATGGGTGATATAGCTGTGTGGAAGGGCCTTGAGTCTACACTGCCATATAATCCAGTGCAAATTAGATAATCTGTGGAACAGGCCAAGGCCTAAGTCTGCCTGTCCCCTGGGCTGAGTAGGTTGCTAGGAGACCAAGTGGGCAGAGATTAGTCCTCTAACTGGCAACAATTGGATAAAAGCAATTATTCCTCTCTCTCTAATTAGGACTTTATTTTTCTTTTCTTTTTGTTGTATCAACCTAGAGCCGTGGATGATGGGTTGTGTTGTCAAATTTCGAGGTTGGGGGGCCTGTAGTTTTGTTGTTTTGTCCGCTGCCCTGATGCCATCACTCTTTTATATATATAGATAGATGTACTGTATGTCTGTACTATTGCTGCAAACCGCCCTGAGTCCCTTCTAGGAGATAGGGCAGTATATAAGTTTTATTATTATTATTATTATTATTATTATTATTATTATTATTATTATTATTATTATTATCAACACAACGACGTTGTATGGCACAGCAAACAAGATAGATATGCTGGATTTCGTTTCACAAAACCCCAAGTCGAACACTTCCCACGTGTCTAGGACTGTGTGATGTATTTTCTGATGATGTGTGCAGATCTCAGTAGGGTGGCCTTTTGCAGTTGGCAGATGGTGATTTTGTCAATGTCTATTGTTTCCAAATGCCGGCTGAGATCTTTTGGCACGGCACCCAGTGTGCCCATCACCACCAGGACCACCTGTACTGGTTTCTGCCAGAGTCTTTGAAGTTCAATCTTGAGGTCCTGAGAGCGGCTGAGTTTTTCCTGTTGTTTTTCATCTATGCGACTGTCACCTGGGATGGCGACATCCATGATCCAAACCTTGTTCTTTTCCACAACTGTGATGTCTGGTGTGTTGTGTTCCAGAACTTTGTCAGTCTGGACATTATTATTATTATTATTATTATTATTATTATTATTATTATTATTATTATTATTATTACTATTATTATTACACTTTCTAGACTTTCCATGGAATTTATGTGCTGGGCTTAAACCTGGTCAGAGGTGAAAATGTAAGAAATCTCAATGCATCCTGACTCCACTCTGAACGTCACAAAGCCTGCTGGGAAAACAAAGGAATGTTTCTATCTCCCCTCTTTCTCACTTTGCTTCCTGACTCATGTCTCACAGAAGTTGGCCTATCATGGCCGTGCATATGATTTGAACACTCCAAAGCGCTGTGCATTTCCATTCTTGTTTTCCCCTGTTCCAACACAGGCAGAGTGAAATCCTCCAGCCTCTCTTAAGCCCACCGACAGCATCCTCTCAAGGCTTCGTAGGTGGAATGACTCAGCATCCCAAAGCCGCAGGTGATGCTGTGAGTAGGAAGGATAATGGGGATTTCAATAAGCAATTTAACTCGAAACACTTTGGAATGCGTGTGGTAACTCTCCATCCACAATGAACGAATCTTCAGGAGAGCATTGCTGTAACTTTGTGGGAGATATTTCCAACCCACTTGTAGGAATTCGTTTGCCACGTTCCTCTCTGTGTTGCAGAAAATCTCTCAAAAGGTTCGTGTCTCTGTTTCATGACTTGATTTCATACTATTCAATATGCATCAAAAGCAAATCATGGTCCATTTTCTCTATCCATGATTTTGAGATTACCACAAACCAATCAATCAAATCGTTTATTTCAGTTATAGATGAGCACAGGAAATAAAGGTCACAGTTTCATATAAACAGTATGTTTTAGGACATTAAAAGTATAAAAACAGATACTGAAGCACAATTGGGGGAGGGAGAGAAGCGGAAAAAGAAACAGGACAAAAACATACAATGCCCAGGTCTATCAGCAAATTATAGAATCAAGGGAGATAATAATAATAATAATAATAATAATAATAATAATAATAATAATAATAATAATAACAACAACAACAACAACAACAACAACAACAACAACAAACAAACAAACAGAGGCACAACTGTGTGGCCCAAATGATTCATTGGAACTTATGCCTCAAGTACCACCTCCCAGCAGCAAAGAACTGGTGGGATCACAAACCAGCAAAGGTCGTGGAAAATGAACACGCAAAGATACTGTGGGACTTCCGAATCCAGACTGACAAAGTTCTGGAACACAACACACCAGACATCACAGTTGTGGAAAAGAACAAGGTTTGGATCATTGATGTTGGCATCCCAGGTGACAGTCACATTGATGAAAAACAACAGGAAAAACTCAGCCGCTCTCAGGACCTCAAGATTGAACTTCAAAGACTCTGGCAGAAACCAGTGCAGGTGGTCCCGGTGGTGATGGGCACACTGGGTTCCGTGCCAAAAGATCTCAGCCGGCATTTGGAAACAATAGACATTGACAAAATCACGATCTGCCAACTGCAAAAGGCCACCCTACTGGGATCCGCACGCATCATCCGAAAATACATCACACAGTCCTAGACACTTGGTAAGTGTTCAACTTGTGATTTTGTGATACGAAATCCAGCATATCTATCTTGTTTGCTGTGTCATACAATAATAATAATAATAATAATAATAATAATAATAATAATAATAATAATAATAATAATAATACATCACACAGTCCTAGACACTTGGGAAGTGTTCGACTTGTGATTTTGTGATATGAAATCCAGCATATCTATCTTGTTTGCTGTGTCATACAATAAAATAATAATAATAATTTTATTTTGGTACCCCGTCACCATCTCCCCAGAGGGACTCGGGGCGGCTCACAGATATAAAACAAGCATACAGTGATATCAAGTACAAAAACACAATAATGATTACTGAATACATAGTTAACTTTTGGGAGAAGTCATCCCCTGACGCATTCTGTATGCTGCCGCACAATACTTTGCAACATTGTAGGTTGTAGCTGAATTAATATCTACAAGTAGCAGGGAGGTATAAAATTGTCCTGAACAGCCAGGGTTCTTGTATATCAAAAGTAAGATAAGCCTGGAGTGGATATCCCTGTAGAACGGGTGCTAGAGGTGCACATGTTTGTTTATTTATTATTTACAGTATTTCTATTCCGCCCTTCTCACCCCAAAGGGGACTCAGGGTGGATCACAATATTTATATATATATATATATATATATATATATATATATATATATATATGTGTGTGTGTGTGTGTGTGTGTGTGTGTGTGTGTGTGTGTGTGTGTGATGGCATCACGGCGACCAACTAAACAACAAAACTACAGGCCCCCCAACCTCGAAATTTGACAACACAACCCATCATCCACGCCTCTAGGTTGATACAACAAAAAGAAAAGAAAAATAAAGTCCTAATTAGAAAGAGAGGAATAATTGTTTTTATCCAATTGCTGCCAGTTAGAAGGCTAAGCTCTGCCCACTTGGTCTCATAGCAACCCACTCAGCCCAGGGGACAGGCAGACTTAGGCCTTGGCCTCTTCCACAGATTATCTAATTTGCACTGGATTATATGGCAGTGTAGAGTCAAGGCCCTTCCACACAGCTATATTACCCATTTATAATCTTATCTGCTTTGAACTGGATTATCTTGACTCCACACTGCCAGATAATTCACTTCAGTGTGCATTTTATACAGCTGTGTAGAAGGGGCCTCATACTTCGCCACAGCAACGCGTGGCCGGGCACAGCTAGTATATATATATAATGTAATGTGCGTTTGTAGGATTGAGTAAACAACAAAACCACTGAACCAAATCACACCAAATTTGACCACAAAAGACATAGTCATCCAATCTATGCCTTTCAAACAAAATACCTGGAAAAGAAAGTCCAAATTAGAGAACAAGGAAGAGCCGTTTTCAACCCTGGTTGCTGGTCAGAAGGGTAGGCCCTGCCCCCTTTAGGCCCTGCCTACTTCTTCATCCTCTGAGGATGCCTGCCATAGATGTGGGCAAAATGTTAGGAGAGAATACTTCTGGAATATGGCCTTACAGTCTGAAAAACACACAACAGCACTGTGATTCCAGCCATGAAAGCCTTCGACAACACAAAATAGATTCCACCTGAATATTATGAAGAACTTCCGGATGGTAAGAGCTGTTGTCTAGGGACACAATGGGGTCTCCTACTCTGGAGGGTTTTAATTAGAGGCTGTATGGCCATCTGTTGGGAGTGCTTTGATTGTGCCTTCCTGCATGTCAAAAAGGAGTTTGGAATTGATAATCTTTGGGATCTCTTCCATATTGTATGGTTCTGTGAATGTTCTGCTCCAGTAATTTCTAGCCAGTGCCAGGACATCCATTGGGAAAAGTCTCCGTGGGAATCTGTGCCCGTTGACTCACTGGGCCATAGCAGCTCAATTGCACAAAGTATGGTAATCTAAATGGATGCTGCAAAACAACTCAATTCTGTTTTGCTCATATATAAGGCCATTTGCAAAGAGGCAAGCCCCAAGCAGAATGGCAGCCAGAAACAATAATTTTAAGCATCTTAAAAGCATACCGTCATTTATCACTTTATACCAGGCAATTCAAAACCACTCCAAATAATTTAAAATAATGCTCCGTGCTACTCTGTATTCTTTAACACGCAATATATTTGAAGGAGCATGGCATAAAGCAGTTCCTCAAACATGCAAAGGTTACAATGATAAACTCCTTGGAACTATAAATGGGACCGATCCCCTTTTCCAAGGCTCGAGAGAGGAATCAGATTTGTGTCAGAGGAATCTGTCGAAAATGTCTCTGAAGACCGGAACTGAATGAAGCCCAGAAGTTGCAAAGCTTCAGCTGTCATTTTCTCCTCCACCACCTTCTGTGTCCAGCTCGTTAGTCAAAGAGACGGTTGCTAATTGTTCAAGCTGCGTCAGCGGTGGCGACATCCATACTCCTCGTGGGAAAGCGAAGGCAGCATCGCACCCTCGGGCGCAAAATCTGCCACTATTTTAACAGTCCTGTCCCCCTACACATTGTTATCTAGTCACAATTTTGAAAAGAAAAGAAGGAAAGTGCAATGCCCATCTATTGTTAAATGTTTTCCTTCTGTTTTGTTTTTCTTTTGGCAAAGAAGGGGTGGGAATGAAGCAAACGGCTGCAGGCCACTGTTTGAAGAACTACCGCTTATTACAAACCTCCAGCAACCTCCAGAGGAGTTTCCATTGCAATCTCCTTCACAATGTGACTCTTACCTGCTTAATAATTTGGCTGGAGACCTGGGCAGCCACTAATAGAGCTGTTCGGGGGAATGTGGAAAATAATTAGGGGCTTTGATTCGAGGTATCATCACATCTGCGGAGCTGCAGCTGGGTCGCCTGATAAATGGAAATAAGGAGCTGGAAATAATGCGGATTTTTGGCATCTTTCAGCCCGAGTCAGCAAGAGAAATGTAAATATCAAGAGAAGTTGATATACTAGAGCTAAGTCATCCTTTTGGTCTGCCAGTCATTTTGGATCTCAGTTCTTGGAAGCTCCCAAAAGTATGACCAATGGCTGGGCATATGGAGCTTCAATGCGCAATATTGTTGCACCTCCACCTTGATTCACCTTGCTCTAGCACACAAACTCCACAACAGGTTTGAGTCTTTGTAGTTTATTAAAGAAAGATAGTAAAAGGTTCTTCAAAAGTAAAAGTAAAGCATCAAAAAGTCAGTTACAAATATAGTCTTGAGATATAAGACCAGAGCTTACCAAGAATAAACAACAACCAAAGGAAACATGGCAAATCCAAGAAACATAGATACATGGCTTGCAATATAATCCAAAGCACAGCAGGGAAAGTAGAGCTTGCTTCTCCGGTCGCAAGAAAGTTGCTTTGACAACAGCATTTCCCCAAAGCACCTCTTTTATCACATCGTTCTTTGCAACATATGAAACCATTCCTTTGCCCTCTCACCTCCCCCCATCTGTTTGCAATCCTTACACTACTCCACACTCTCAATTCGAAGCGTTCAGCTCTATCTAAGGAGCCCACCCCATCAAGGTCAGTTTGCTCATTAACTTGCTGAGATTCATTAGTAGGCTAGGAACCTTCCAACCTCCCATCCTCCCTTCTCAAGTCAGTGTGCATCTGGCTGGCTTCACTGGGTTCAGGGTCATCAACTCCAACCCTACCTGTAGGAAACTGAACTTGTACTCTCTGCTCCTCATCTTCCAAAGCTACAGGCCTTTCGGGGATATTTTGAACCTGAATCTCTCTTTCCTCATCAGAATCGATTCTAGATTCCAGCTGAGTCACAACAAATATGCCTGGAGATAGATAGATAATAAAAAGATAATGCTCTGGAAGCCAATTGGTATCAACAGTTACATAAAATGATTATTTTAACTGGTATGGCTCAATGATGTAGAATCTTGGGATGTATAGTTTGTTGAGGCACCAGCACTCTTTGGCAGAGAAAGCTAAAGACCTTGTAAAACTCCTATGATTCCATAGCACTGAGCCATGGCAGCTAAAGTGGTGTCAAACTGCATCAACGGTTCTGGTCCAACTTACCTGTTGTTGTGGTTCAGTCTGATGATGAAGGGGGATTTGGGTTTATGCAGGTTGACCAAAGCAATGCTGATGTGGGAAATCTTGAAGGCTCTGGCGAGGAAACAGAAACAATGATAAGGGTGACCTTTCACTAGATTCAGAACATCAACAAGCTCTAGGTGTTTCAGACAGTGAGTCAGAGGAATCTTCCTTAGACCAAGATACAAGCTTGAAGTTGAAGGTTCATCAGCCCAGGCTATCAGAATAGCTAATAAACATGTGGGAAGCCAAGGGCAGAGAAATGCCTTTCTGGCTTGTAAACATGGCTAAATACAAGAGAAACAGAAAGTGATTTCATACAGAGCAACGTTGATCTTGGGAAGCACATCTCCTGCCTTGTTTTAAGCGCATTAGAAAGAAATTGAAGACTTGTCTATGTGTGCAAGTGTTTCATGAATAAGCTTTTTTGGCTTCAACATGGTCTGGATCAAGGATTATGTGCAAGGTTTTTGGATGAATGGATTTAAGCACTTTATATGTTTTGTATACTGTTTTACTGTTTAATGTCTAATTGTTTTTAATTGCTCTATGTTTATCTCCTATTGTATTGTTGTTTATCGGCATTGAATTTTGCCAGATTTGTAAGCCGCCTTGAGTCTCCTTGGGTGAGAAAGGCGGGATAGAAATTACATCAATCAATCAATTATTTCTACAATGTGGAGCAACCCTCATTGACTTCCAGACACTGAACTACTTTTCCCATCAATTCTAGCCAAAATGGCAAGCAGATGGGATGTGGATAGTCATAATTCACAATCTTTTGAGGTTACAGGACTGCAAAAGGAGATTCACAATATCTTCATCATCATCATCATGACCTATTTTCCTCTGTTGAATGAGACTCAATGATTCAAAATGAGACTATGTTATTACATTGGCTTTTTCTCTACGTCTTGGTGGGTGTTTTGAGTCAAAAGCCATATCAGTATTTTGAATAATCTCTCATTGTATGCTTCATTGAAAACAATGCATATTTGTTGTCTAGGTTTTATCACCTGCATTCCCGAGTGCAATTGACTTTTTGTGACGTCTATAATTCTTCCCCTCCTTTTCTGACAGCCGGTCCCACTTCTCCGCCTTGTGTTATCACTGGCAACGTCATTGTCATGACATTGTATTTTTTCCCCCTGCAGATATTGCTAGATATTGCTCTCGGTAGAAGAACGCAGAGTTTTTCTCTTGAAAGTCGCCATGCTATCTTTCGCCCTGGCTCCTTTCTCCCTCCTTGAAAAGCAGGTCCGAAAGAAGGGAGAAAAAGGGTGTCGCCAAGACATTGTGTACAGAATCGATTTGAGCCCGTAATGAGCCAAGCGGTGGTAGCTCGCCACTTTATACAGTAATTAAATCAAGGGTTGTGTTTGTCATGCTATTTTTGAAACTGTCACACACTTCAGAAATCAGGGACGCTGCAAGATAAGCATCACTAATGTGGAGTGGGGATATCAACACATGTCAGCCGCACCACCTGGGCTCCGGAGTGACGCTCAAAGTAGTGCAAGGAACTGGCTTTGCATGAACCTCCCAGTTTCAGGAATGCAAAATATACAAATTTTTGGGTGTACTGAATGAACGCAGTTTCACACTACTTTAACTGCTTTGGTTCAGTATAATGGAATCCTGGGAGTTTGGGAGAGAAAACTTAAGACTTTGTAAAACTAAGAATCCTATGATTATATTGAACTAGCTGTGCCCGGCCACGCGTTAATGTGGCTTATGGGAATCTTTTGTTGGCCAGGTGGAATAGCAGTGAATAGCCTTGCAGCCTCAAAGCCTGACCATTTTCTTCTTATGGGAATCCTTGTTTGGTGAGCTGTAATACTGCTTGGAAGGCTGGGTACTTGCGCTCTAGGGGGATGGTTTTTTGGCCAATTTGAATTACACTAAATAGCCTCGCTGCTTCAAAGCCTGGCCGCTTTCTATATAGGAGCATCCTTCCTTGGGCAGGTTGAATGGGACGGAGTAGCCTCATGGCTTCAAAGTCTATGGGTTTTTCAGCTAGGGGAAATCTTGGTTGGCCAGGTTGAACAGCAGTGAATAGCCTTGCTGCTTGCAAGCCTGGCCGCTTTCTACCTTGTGGAATCCTTGGTTGGCCAGGTTGAATTGGAATGAATAGTCTAAGCATGAATATTGTAGTTAATCGCCTAAATTAGCATTGAATAGCTTCATCTCCTGGCTTCTTCCTGCCTGAGGGAATCCTTTGTTCAGAGTCGTTAGCTGCCCATGGTTGATTCATGTCTGGAACTCCTCTGTTTTCAGAGTGTTGCTTCTTATTTACTGTTCTGATTTTGGAGTTTTTTTAAAAAAAATACTGGTAGCCAGATTTTGTTTATTTTAATGTTTCCCTCCTTTCTGTTGAAGTTGTCCACATGCTTGTGGATTTCAATGGCTTCTCTGTGTAGTCTGACATGATAGTTGTTGGAGTGGTTATTATTATTATTATTATTATTATTATTATTATTATTATTATTATTATTACCATCATTATTATTATCGGTGATCTCATTTCACCACCACCACCCCTCCAAAGCATTTACATTCTTGTCAGAATGTCTTCTTCTTCTTCTTCTTCTTCGATGATTATTGTTATTATTGTTGCCTTCATTTTTCCCCTCATTTCTCCTCCTCTCCCTTTCTTAACAATGAGCTGATAATTTTTAGTCTCGTGATGTACGACTGTGCTTGCGAAGAGCATCCCTTTCCACAATGCAGTCTTTCTTCGGCATCGGAAGGTGACAAAATTTGCAGAGCAAACTGAGTTCCCTGGGAGTTATTTGTCTGCCACGTTCAAGAAGATATTGCTCCGAGGAAGGATGGGGTCAAGAAATGAAATACCGTTAATGAGCAGCAGCATGCCGAGGCTCGGGAGAGCCATTCTGAAAACATCGTCCTCAACGTGGGAACCATGTAGTCCTGCTGGCTAGGATGTAATAGGTTCTCCAGAGGAAAATGTATTGATGTTTGCAGAAAGATCCTCTGTTTCATCTTGGCTGCCAGAAGTGAGTTGCACAGTGTTAAGCATTAAATAATTCATCAGGGTTTTTTTTTCTTGATTCCTTTCTTTGTGGAGGGACAGGTGAATGCTGTCTAATGGATACATTTAACATGACTATAGAATGAAAGACAGAGAGATGACTAGGCTTTGCTTGGGATGTTCTGCCAAAAGGCAGCAATGGGCCACTTAGAGCCGTCCAAGTGTTAGCAGACTGCAATTCCTATCATCTTTAACTGACATTGCAAATTTGAAGAATGAAAAGTGTTGTCATCCAAGAGCCAGAGCTTTGAAATGTGAATTTTAGGATTAACAGAGACCTCAGGGGCCACTTGACCTACTCCACTGCAGCATTTGTATCGGAAGTCCAGATCTTTTTGAACCACAATATCAAGCATTCTTCAACATTGACTATGCAGGCTGGAGGCCTTCTGGGATCTATTTTCCAAAAATAATCTCTTTCATGCTGTCCGTACAAGTAGTTGCCACGCCTTTGAGGTCCACCACTGCTGTTGCAGGTTAGTGGAAGGCAATTGAGAAAAGAATGAACTAGTTGGTCATAACTGTGTCGAGAAGGGAGACAAAGGGATATCCCAATTGGATGCTTCAAGATCTTGGTTGTAAGCTTTTAGTCATTATGTTAGGCTTTCACACAAATGTGAAATTACTTCCACAAATGTCCTCTGTAGATCAGGTCTTGTGGTTGAGACTATTGTTGTTGTCTGCAATCAAATCATTTCCAAGTTATGATGACACTAAGAAGAATCTTTTGAGATTTGTAAAGACACCATTATGGATGGGTTAACTGGAAAAGTATGTGTCAGAAGCTGATTGGCTGAGCCTGGGAACAGCTAGGAATCTGATTGGTCAATTTCTCTGCCATGCTACTGGGGAATCGGTCTGAGCAGGTTTTACCTGAGAGTGAGAGTGTGTATGCTGACTGGAAACAGTCAGGAGAGAAGATGGCTGCTGGCTCTTAGAGGCCCTGTTATTTCTAAGGCTCTGAAGCAATTTTGTGGACTTTAAAAGGACTATTTATTCCTATTGTTCTCTGTAAACAATCAGAGAGACTATTGTAAATATTATTGCTCTGCTTGACCATTTTGAAGTCAGTAAAGTTTTTGTTAATTGTTCTACAAAGCTGAGTGGCACATCATTACCCTGCAGGGTGACTTTGGTTCACAGGTGGACGTAAGAGCTTCTATTTAACATCATCTACAATCCTTAACAGAATGTACCATGGCTTCTTCTTGGCAAGTTTTGTTCAGATAGGGTTTGCCATTGCCTTCCTCTGAGGCTGAGGAAATGTGATTTTCCAATCGTAGTCCAACGTTCAAACCACTGCAATATGCTGGCTCTCAACTGGTTGAGATATCCTACTGAATTCAAGGACTTCTGTCATGACAGTTGTAATTATGATGATTTGAAAGTTTTTTAGGTTACTCAGAAATATCATGCCAAGTGAAAGGGAGTCTGCCCATCACTAGCGATACTTATTTACAGCACAGTTTGATATTTGCGAAGATAAATATTTCTGCAGGCTGCCTAGATAAAAATGTGGTTGCTGGGAGTTATGAATATGGGGACTTTGCTTCTCAGAGCTCATATCCGGAGACACGAAAGTACATCACTTCTACATACAATACCAGAACCCAGGCTCAACTATATATTTGTCAAGACCAAGAGTTGGTGGTTTGGGATTTCCTGGGGTTGTTTGTTCAGCAACAAATTATTCCGGGAAAAGCAAAGAAGTATGTGTGGGCGGGGAGGCCTATTGTAAAGTCTACAGAGCCTTCTTCTTCCTGATAGACAATTGTTCAGGCTGTGAGTAAACATATTTCACCTGTGACAGTCCTTGCTATATCTCAGGCAAGAATGCCTTATCGGATGTAAGCAGTATTTACTTGCTCCCTTGTGCACAGTGATTTTTCCTTCCTGTTGTTCAAGGCCTTATTGTTCAGGCAGCATCTCTCTCAGCGTGGTACTTCTCCAAGACATCCATTCCAGTTGTCAGTTACTTTTCGGTACAGCTTGGCCACAGGAGACCTCTTCTCCCTCAGAAACCACTGGGGAAGAAAGCAATACCAAGGAAGAGGCATCATGGTTGGTTTTTTCAAAGCCTCCGATAAATAAAATGTGAGCAGGAACCATCTCCAAAGTGTTGTCCTAATGTTGGCAGGAAAAATTAGGACCTCAGAAATTATCAAAAGAAGTCACAGAGAACATGGGATTTCACTTTGTCACAGCACGATGGACTAGTGTTACTGGGCATCTGCTAAGAATCAGCTACAAGTTGAGCTTCCTTATCGGCTGCTAGAGTTCCTTGACCCTACTATCTATCTATTGATGGACCGATCAATATGAAACCATTTGGAGGACACATTATCAGGGTTACAAAGTGTGAGTACAAACTTCAGCTACACCTACCCTGTTTCCCCTAAAATAAGACATCCCCAGAAAATAAGACCTAGTAGAGGTTTTGCTGAATGGCTAAATATAAGGCCTCCCCTGAAAGTAAGACCTAGCAAAGGTTTTGTTTGGAAGCATGCCCAACGAACAGAACACCAGAGCATGCAGGATCAGTAAATGTACGTACCATAGAGTGTTGTACATGGAAATAATGGTAGTAACAAGAAATTCTTGATAGGATTCACAGTTTGTCTGGTTATACTGGCTTGTGATGACAACTACTGTACGGTATATAATAAATGTTCATTTTTTTTGTTCAACAATAAATGTGAATTCTTCTTCATGGAAAACTAAGACATCCCCTGAAAATAAGACCTAGCACATCTTTGGGAGCAAAAATTAATATAAGACACTGTCTTATTTTTGGGGAAACACGGTATTATTTGGAGAGCTAACTTGGTATAGTGGTTTGAGTATTGGACTCTGAAGACTGGGATTCAAATGCCCATTTGGCCATGCAAACCCATTGACTGACCTTGGACGAGTCCTATTCTCTTGGTCTGTGAAGAAAGCAATGTTGTGACTCAGCTGGAGCCTCAGAGTGACTCTGATGGGGATTGTGGGTTTCAGGTTCAAGATGATGGGATTATGGTTCAAGATGACTCTGATGGGACTTATGGGAGTCAGGTTCAGAGTGTTCCTGCTGTGGAAGATGAGGAACAGGGAGGCTTTCCCACGGCAGGGAGTGGTGTTGATTATACTGAAGCTAGCCAGGTGCAAATTGACTCAGGAAGGGAGGACAGCTCCCAGCCTGATAGCATACAGACAGACGCTAACACTAACGAGCTGTCTGGCCTTGATGAAACTGAATCTTTGGATCGAGCTGGTGTTCGCAGAAGTGTTAGAATAGGAAACAAGAAGGAGGTCAGAGGGCAAAGAAATGCTTTCATGCTATGCAAGGGGTATTAAAAGAGTGTGCTGAGAAGGAAACCTTTGTCAAAGCAACTTCTCATTTGAGTCAAGAAGCAAGCTCTTGCTTTCCCGGATTTCTTACAGCCTTTGTGTGTTCATGCTCATGGGACTTTGTCATGCCTTAATGGAACCTTGTTTTATGTATGTATACTTGTTTTGCATTTGTAAGCCGCCCTGAGTCCCTGCGAGGAGATAGAGGCAGGGTACAAGAATAAAATTGTTGTTGTTGTTGTTGTTGTTTGTTGTTTTATGGCTAATGCTTTCTTGGATTATTCTTTATAGCCTCGTTTTGCAGCAATCTCGTTTGGAACTTTGCTTTTTAAGAACTATTTATCTCCTATTTCCTAATAAACTACAAAAGACTCCAATCTGCGTGCAGCCTGGTGTATTTAGCAAGGTGAAGCTAACCTGAGGTGCGACAGGCAAAGGCAAACCCCCTCTAAACAGGTCTTGGCTAGGAAAACCACGTGATAGGTTTGGGTTAGGGTCACCATCATTTGCAAGTGATCCGAAGCCATTTCTCAACTTCCATTTCTTGGACCATGTCTCCTCGATATTCTTTTCCCCCACATTTATCTGAAACCCATACAGTAAAATCAAGAGTTAGAATGGCTGGTACTGATTGGCTCAACAAATTCATCTGCCGCTAATGATTTATATTTAAACGCTTCTTTTCCTATCAGTATGTGGCCACTTGGTTCATTGTCTTTGCCAGGCTTGCTGTGCCTTGTTTCTTTTCCGTCCAATATTTCTTGGTTTCCAGTTAAGTACACAGCTTAATAACAGGCTAGATAACACGCTGAGAGATGCCATCCAGGCATGTAAAGTATCCATATTGGTTTCTGGAGTTGCACAAATCTCTGCTGCATTGGAATAAGAATGCATGGCATGTGGTGCATACACAAATATGTCTTAATTTCTGACAAGATGTGCGGGTACCACAAATAGTTGGACTGCGAATTTCCTCTCCCCAACAAACAAATAGAACAATTTCAGGGAGAGAAAAGCAACAACATGTTATCCGATTGTAATTCCTTACATGGAACATTTTGGTTATATGAGCAAGTCAATCTTGTAGTAATCTTATAGTAATCTTCTTATAGTAGCATGTCATTTCAGAAATGTTCTTCCTGTTGTGTACATATGCATTTCAGAGAACTTAAATCTGTGTTGAGTGTTGGAGCAGGACAGTGAAATGATATTCAAGATATCTACTAGAAGGTGAAATTATTTATATGCAACTTGTACAATTTTGTGATGTTAGCTAGTGATACAAGTCTTCACAAATTTTCTACTTGGAGGTTTTGAATAGGCTCGTGCACGGATCCGTTTTCAAAAAGAGTCTTTGGCTGATTTGGTTGAATCAGTTGCTTTGGATACTCGCAATGGCATGTAGTTGTGTTGCACAGCAAACAGTGTATATGTATATTTATAATCTGTTGTGATAGGATCACCAAAATTGGGAAATGACTTGAAAGTACACAATGAGAGAAGAGAAGCAGATGATGATGATGATGATGATGATGATGGTGATGGTAATTTGTGCTGCTTATTGGCTGGCAGAGGAGGACCTATATATATTGCAACTTTAAAAGACTATTGTAACAAGCTGCTAATTCAATTGTAGTGCATGAAATATGTTACAACTAGCAATTACAAAACCATTCTTGTTGCCTTTGTTATCAATTAGAATTCCTGATAGAGAGTGCCAGGGAAAGGCTGTGATTTTGGATATTAATCTCTCCTGTTGACAAATATTTGACAACGAACAAAGCAGGTAAATGTGCAGTTTCCAATTAATAGATAAAATGCTTATTTGTAAGAGGGGAAACCAGCAAAGCATCTGTAGGTTCATAATGTATTTGGCAGATAAAAAGAACACATGAAGAGTTTGTTGCATATAAACACCTGCAGAAAGTGAATGGCACAGACAGGGCCCTAGATTGCGTTTGACAGATGATAAGCATTCCAGAATTTATGAAAGACATACACCAGATCTTTCCAATGGGGAAAAAATCCCAAAATATGCTATGGATGAATGGCCTGTCTGTCTGTCTGTCTGTCTGTCGTCTATTTGCTATCTATTCATTTGGAATAATCCAATGACTAGGTTCTGTATTCATAAAAAAGGCAACTCCGGAGACAAGGGTTTAAATAAAACATAGAAAGTAGAAACCCACTGGTAGATCTTGGGCATGTAGAATTAATAAAGTTTGACACATTTTCAATGCCATTGTTGGGATTCAGGTTCAAGATGACTCTGATGGGAATTATGGGAGTCAGGTTCAGAGTGTTCCTGCTGTGGAAGATGAGGAACAGGGAGGCTTTCCCACAGCAGGGAATGGTGTTGATGATACTAAAGCTAGCCAGGTGCAAATTGACTCAGGAAGGGAGGACAGTTCTCAGTCTGATAGCATGCAGACAGACGCTAATGAGCTGGCTGGCCTTGATGAAACGGAATCTCTAGATCGAGCTGGCCTTTTGGAATTCAGGGTTCGCAGGAATGTTAGAATAGCAAACAAGAAGGAGGTCAGAGGCCAAAGAAAACACATTTCTTTGCTATGCAAAGGGTATTAAAATGGTGTACTGAGAGAGAAACCTTTGTCAAAGCAACTTGTTGCTCAAGTCAAGAAGCCAGCTCACACTTTCCTGGATTGTCTTACAGCCTTGTGTGTTCATGTTCATGGGACTTTGTCATGCATTAATGGAACCTTGTTTTATGCTTTATGTTTTCGTGAATTATACTTTTATGCCTTGTTTTACAACAATCTTTTGGATTGCTGTGGCGCAGGTGGGAGAGCAAGCCAGCTGCAATTAACTGCAATGAATCACTCTGACCAGGAGGTCATGAGTTCGAGGCCCACTTGGAGCCTATGTTTGTTTGTCTTTGTTCTATGTTAAAAGGCATTGAATGTTTGCCTATATGTGTAATGTGATCCGCCCTGAGTCCCCTTCGGGGTGAGAAAGAAGGGCGGAATAGAAATACTGTAAATAAATAAATAAATAACTTTACTTTTGTTTTTAAGGACTGTTTACTTCCTATTTCCTAATAAAACTACAAAAGACTTTATCCTGTGTGCAGCCTGGTGTATTTAGCAAGGTGAAGCTAACCTGAGGTGCGACAGCCATGGCGCAATGTTATGCAATCAAGGGAGCTGTAGAAGACTCAAGATCTTGAAAAACTACAGCTCCCAAGATTCCATAGCATTGAACTGTGATACAGTGGTGTCAAGCTGCATTAATTCTAGAGTGTAGATCAGTGGTTCCCAAACTTATTTGACCTACTGCCCCCTTTTCAGAAAAAATATTACTCAGCGACCTGGAAATTAATTTTTTTAAATGTGTTGTCGAAGGCTTTCATGGCCGGGATCACAGGGTTGTTGTATGTCTTTCGGGCTGTGTGGCCATGTACCAGATTTTAAAAAAAATTTTAATAGCAATTTAAAAGAAAGATATATGTACCTGTGGCCATCACCGCTCCCCTGGATTTCTGCAGCGCCCACTAGGGGGCGGTAGTGCCCACTTTGGGAATCATTGGTGTAGACGCATCCTCAGTTCCAAATCTGTCCAAGAAAACTCTGTCATAGGTTTGCCTTTGGATTGTCATAAGTTGGAAATGACCTGAAGACACACGACACAAGATGAAAGAACAAGAAAAGGGATACAGGGCAGTTTGGATCTCACAAAGTATTTTCAACCTCGCCAAGATTGTAGAACATAAATTTAACTCAGCAGCATTCAGATCAATTCGGTGAAGCATTTCCTCCTTTGGACGGTTAAAGTTATTTTCTCTGGAAGGTTACACCGCAGTGTACTTTTGTAAGCCTTTAATATGTGCCTGGAAACTCTTTGGGAGATGTTTTCTGGATGGCGGGATGATATCTGAAACTCTGTAAAGTAATATGGAAAGTGACCTTGAAGTTCCTATATGCTATGTACAGATACACAAAGGGAGCCCCATCAATGCCAAATTCTGTCAGTTCTTTGCATTATGTATTTTTTTAAAAAACATAAAAATGAAAAATCACCCTAGAACTTGGAGAAATGCTTTGTCAAATTTTGAGGTATTTCACCGGCAATCCTTAAGCGTATGGCTGCCAGAAGCCCATAATTTATGAATTTTGGATCCGTGTTTTTTGCGATTATTAACACTGATTTATTCCTAATGCCATTCATAGGTTTGCACCACTGAAATGTGCGTTCAACTCTCTCTGGATTTAAGAAATGGGTTTTAAATGTGATGTTTATCTCAATTTGCATTGCTTTTCAATAGATGTCATCAGTGTTAGTGGGTTTCAATTTAATTATCCCTTTTTTGGAAATGGGGGTTCTCAATTGCATTAATATTCATAGAAGGTGGAAATGAATCAGATGACTTAACAGGTTTCAGCGCAAGCAAAGCGTTTGGGCAAAGGAACTTTAATCAAGAGGTTATTTGTCTTGAAATATCAATTTCTCACTGGAAATTGACATTTCCACCAGTAAATATGCAACTTGGCAATATCAGAGCACAAAAAGAACCCAAAAAAAAGCAGCCAAGTCTAAAGAAGTTTCTGGTTACAGAGCTGATTAAATATGTCAATCATTTTTATTGAAGTCAGTTTTATTATCTTAAAATGTAAGGTGTACTTTTGCTGTTTTCTTCCCCTCTTTGCCAAGTTCTAATTAAAGCTTATTTATCATGTGGCACAAAACTGATGGACTTGAATGGGTTTAAGCATGACTTTATTGCCCATTGCTTACAAAAATGAGATCTACACAGCTTCTTCTAACTCAGTTCTGTGGTTTTGGCATGGATCCAAAGTATCCATACAAGTAATAACTGGTTTTGGCCCTCAAGTATTGGATGAGTAGACAGGGCATCAGGTTAATAATAATAATAATAATAATAATAATAATAATAATAATAATAATAATAATACTTTATTTTTCTATCCCGCTACCATCTCCCCGAAGGGACTCGGGGTGGCTAACATGGGGCAGAGCCCAACACGGAGACAAGCAATAATACCTTAAAACACATATCAATCTATATATATAAAACGGTAATGAAATTTTGGCCTAGGACAAAACAACAAAACTACACATCCCAGAAACACTAAACTTGGCAGCACAACCCCTCATCCATGCCTCTACGTTCATACAACAAAAAGAAAAGAAAAATAAAGTCCTAATTAGAGGGAGAGGAATGATTGTTTTCATCCAATTGCTGCCAGTTAGAAGGCTAAGCTCCGCCCACTTGGTCTCCTAGCAACCCACACAGCCCAGGGGACAGGCAGAGTTAGGCCTCACTTAGGCCTCTTCCACACTGCCTATAAAATACAGATTATCTGATTTTAACTGGATTATATGGCAGTGTAGACTCCAGGCCCACAGCTATATAACCCATTTATAATCTCATATTATCTGCTTTGAACTGCATTATCTTCACTCCACACTGCCATATAATCCACTTCAGTGTGCATTTTATCCAGCTGTGTAGAAGGGGCCTCATACTTCGCCACAGCAACACGTGGCCGGGCACAGCTAGTAAACTATAAACAAAGATACAACAATCAAATAAAAGAATCAATAAAACATAGCCTACAGTAAAACATATAATAACCAAGTAAGTAAAGTAATAATCTTAGTTATAGGTAGGACAATCTTGGTAGGACAATCTTGGTTATAGGTTTATTGGAAGGAAGAGACACAGAGGGATTTGGAGAAAGGGTTAGGGTTTTGTTGCTGGTTCCTTCTCTTAGAAAGGGAATTTCTAGTTTTCAAAGTACACCTTGCCAGGGCATTGCTTGGCGTGGTGGTCACTGGTCCATTTCTAATGGAAGGCATTGGGTTGAGGCTTGTGGGATCACATAGCCAGAGACACCATTGATTTCCAGTGTCCTTCTTGCTTACAAATATAGCAAGGGAATTTCTAGTTTTCAAAGTATCTTTGCACAACTAATAATAATAATAATAATAATAATAATAATAATAATAATTTTATTCTTGTATCCCGCCCCATCTCCCCGTAGGGACTCGGGGCAGCTCACATGGGGCCTTGCCCAACATCACAATATAAAAACAAATCAAAACACATAAATTTACAACAATAAATCAACAATATCAGTAAAACCATCATAAAAACAATATTGCAGGAAAACGCGTTAAAAACAGATATAAAACACAAGTCTAGGCCAAAGGGCGAATGTGTCAAATCGGAGGGAGGTAGTTACGTAATTGACATAGTCATTAAAGTACTAGCAATGACAATAATGACAATAAGAAGGCAATAAGAACTTGCAAGGGCATTGCAAATTTGATCAGAATAGCTCAAGAAATGAGGGCGGGAGAGTCCTGTAAAAGTCCCCCCCCCCCCTCCCCGGGTTCCTTTTTTTTGGTGATTGCACATGTGCGTCTGCCATTTTAGAAACATTTAGAATCATTACGAATTTTATTTATTATTTATTTATTTGCAGTATTTATATTCTGCCTTTCTCACCCCGAAGGGGACTCAGGGCAGATTACAATGAACACATATATGGCAAACATTCAATGCCAACAGACAAACAACATATATAGACAGACACAGAGGCATTTTTTAACATTTTTTCCAGCTTCACGATTCCGGCCAGAGGGGGAGCTGTTGCTTCACTGTCCAGTAGTGTCTGTACTTCCTCATTCCTTTCCTTGTGTTTTGCTGGCAGTTTTATGATGTTGTAAATTAGTTAAATTAGCCTCCCACATAAAGCGTCCCTAAATTTCCCTAATTGACAGATGCAACGGTCTTTCGGGCTGCTTAGGTAAACAGCAAGCTGGGCTATTTAATAGTCGGAGGCTTAACCCAACCTGGGGTTCGAACTCATGACCTCTTGGACAGTAGTGATTTATTGCAGCAGGTTACTAACCAGCTGGCAAAAAGGAAAAGTATGGTATATAATATATTCCAAGGTAAGTAGTGTTCTAGTTATATACTTCTATTGTAATGAAATCCTTTATACATTCAAAATGTAACAAAAATTTATATATTCAAAACTGTTCTAACGTCTTGATAATATTCTCAAGAACTGTATACGTGTTGTACAAACTCCTTCTATTAGGGAGTAACTCTACTTTGGTACCATTTATAAGAAGAATTTATATAATACTTTTGATTTCATTTGAATGATTGACTTTGTACAATACGTATATAGTTCTTGAAAATATTATCAAGACGTTGGCAAGACTTTTTATTTAATATCAACTAATCTTATTTGTTAGAACTGGATTTAAAACAAGAGACTGTAACAGTTTAATGGAGTCTAAACTTGCAATGGTGCTACATTGTATATCTTTATGTTAAGAGGTATATATTCCTATAGGGTACCTACACTATGTCACATGTTGTTTATTTGAACTAAAATAATAAGATTACCATTACCTGTTGGATGTACGACAGGGACGAGGCTACGATCAATCACCGGGTTCATTTAAACCCAGTTCAGACTTAAAAGGGCGTAGAACCACAATTTCTTACCCATACAGTTTTGAATATATAATTTTTTGTTGCATTTTGAATGTAT